>NW_019384408.1:730796-747048 GCF_000671375.1 Centruroides sculpturatus | reverse complement strand
ACTGCTTTTTATTTTATAAAATCCGTCTTCTTGCGCCACCAGAGGGCCTTTTAAACAATAGGTAGTCTGTTAGCGTTGGTCAGTAGTAGTCCAAATTCAATACGAACGTCTGTTTCTTGAAAATTTGATTACGATTTAAATACATTATTTACTTTTAATATTACCGATATGTCATCGAAAAGAAAACGTGTTGTATTATCATTAAAAGACAAATTAAAGTATTTGTTTCGATTATCTGGATTTTTCCTTATCCGGACTACCTTCATCCCCAATTAGTCCGGATAATCGAGGTTCTGCTGTATTTTGGAAATGTTGAGTTGAATTAGTCTAGGAATCGATTAATTTTATGGAAGAAAACCTTTCAAACAACCATAGTCTGTAAAGTGCATACATGACGGGCTGTGATTGGCAAAGACTCGTACAAAATGGATTCATAAAGAACGGAACGTATCTACCGTGTTATAGGGGGGTTGACTGTATACAACCAATAATATGCAATAATTATAAATGAAGCTTTTAATGTGATGTCACATTCAAACTAGATAGTATTCATGTCAACAATACTTTTATCTTCCAGTATAAGTTGGTTTTAGATCATTTTATGCCAAATCATATTCATACATGAATTACTGTATAAAAAATATAAACATATTTTTGTGACAAATGATGAGATTGAAATAGTTTCAGATTTCAGTTCTGAAATCAATTTGACAATAACAAATAACTCAGATATATATTTACTACTATATAGTTGTACTATTTACTCTATCAGCATATTTAAACTTGAATAAGAAAAATGTTAAATAAAATCCAGTTCCACAAACCAGATGTCTCATCAATGTATGAAGTTGAACATCTACTTTGACCAACAATAACTTAATAACAAATTATTTTGTTGGACAAAGTCAACCTATGTACTTTTCCATCCGTGAAATAGATGATTTATGAATGTTTTCAACTACATTCACTAGTCTACTTAGATATTAGTCTGTAACTATATCAGATTAGTGATAATTTTTAATGAATAACATTAGACAAAAATTTATTGCATATCAATGTTTGACATCAAATCATTATAACATCTGTGTGTACAAGCAAATTTGACACGGTGATAATCAATAAGGATATGATAAATGAAAGACTTGTGCACGGTGCAACTAAAACAGTGATACTGAGGAGTAGTGTGCACATTCATGAAAGTATTTATGTTCAATACACTCCTCTAAATCAGAAAAGGTCAACATATTATACTGAAGCTATATATGATCATTTGGAAGAGGTAATTGGGGCTCATTGAAGTATGAGAAGTAATAAAGCCATAAAGCTCTATGACAGCAACATCTGTGAAACAATATCTTTTTTTAAATATTCCACTGGGTTGCACAATATATTATCAAAATGTTTACTGTGTAATTGTAAAGCTGTTGACAGCTAAGCATATAATTTACTGCTTAATGGTTTTATAATTTTATTGTTTTAAACGTGTGTCTTGTAATAATTTTTAGGAAATATTTGCCTTATCTTTAAAAGTTGTTCACCTAACTGATGAGGGCCATTAACACCAGGGACCAAAATGCATTTTAGGAGATATATAAAGCATTAATAGTTTCATGTGTGTGATAACCCTTTAATTGTAATAATTTACTATGTATGTGTAAGAAATATTTGTATTAAATATCAAATCAATAATTTACAATATAAAAATAAAACTGAACAACATTTATAAAATAGCAGCAGCATGCCTGTTGTAAGATCTTCAGTTAAGAATGTCTGAGATCAAAAAATTGCTTTTAAAGCAATAATGCAAATAATCAATAAAAAAGTAAAAGAAAGTACTTTTTCATTAGTAACTGTTATTGTTTTATTCAAATAATATTTTAAAGACATTTCGAATTTTAAACTTGACATTCTAAATATACCGTATGTTACAACTTTTAAATTTATATTGTAATGTTCTAATAGACTGATGAAGATATTATAAATACTATTAAAGTATTCACAATTATACCTTTTAAAATGTACAACTTTTTGTTATATAACTGCTGAAATAGACACAAATTATCATAAGGACAGTTCAATGCCATTATTATTTTTAATCAAAATTTTCAGATCACTTTATTTAAAGACTTGTTATAATATGAATAATATTCAAGCTTTATCAAGTTTTAAATGTTTTTACAGTAAAGCGTCGTTTATCCGAATCAATTAGGGACTGGGGTTGTTCAGATAACTTATTTTTCGGATAACCGATTACGTACGAAAAAATATATTAACCTATCCCGTATTGAAAGTTTTCTCCGTGTTGAATTTTTGTCGATGTTAAGCCTAACGTAAACTTTTTAAAATAATAATCGTGGCTGTTGTATCGTTAAAAATTATTTCTTTATTTTTTACAAACAAAATAAATATATTGAAAAATATAAAAACAAAAAACAATTATACTTTAGAAGTTAATCTAGTAACAAAAACGTTTGATTCAGCATGACACACAGTCTTCAGAAAAAAACCCCACAAAAGTGCCAGTGCTACCAGCTAAAACACACACATCAACAAAAAAAAATATTGGAGAAGTCAAAAATTGCAGTGCCACAGCACTAGCGAAAATTTAAATTTGCTGTCTGGAATTCTTTCGGATAACCGACTTTCAGATAAACGACACTCTACTGTATATTAAAATAGTCAATATAAAAAAAAAAACAACATATATAGCCCTTTTCTTCTTTTTAAACATTAATACATAAACACCTCAAGAACTGGTATCAATACATATATTATCCAAAAACACTCTTTTACACCAAGCCAATTAAAAAATGCAAAATATTAAATTTATATTATATTCATTATATTAAATATATTTGTTCTTTTAACTGGTTTGGTATGTGTGTTTTTTTAATTAATACATAGTTTCAGTATTATAAGTTTAATTATCATTTAAAACTGGATGTAATACACAAAAAACAATTCTATCCACTAAAATCCAAAAAAAATTCACTTTGCTAGAAGAAAATTAATATTTTTGACAATTTTAAAATGTCGTCGTCAGGTTTACATGGAATAGAACATAACTTGGAAGATAGAATAAAATTCAAAAATAATGAATGTAACGTCATTGGCTGGAATCTAACATGTCATATTTGATGTCATCACATGTAGATGGTGTAAAAATGTGTTGGACTAAAAAGATATTTTGAACAGAGATTTCCATATGTTTAAGGTTTTGACCTCCCTTTAATTAACCACAAAGATTTTGGGGGACACATTATAGATTTCCAGCTCTCTAGGTATTTTAATAGAGACCAGTTAGTGCCTAGGTGTAGAGGGTGGGCATCATTAAAGGCAACATTGATGTCATTTTCCAAAGAATATGCAGTGATGGTGCGCAAGCCCTTTTGGATGGAACCAGGGCTGTGGAGTCAGAAGTGTGGTGTTTTAGTCGGAGTCGTCAAAAAGTCCGCCAACTCTGACTCCTTTTTACTTCCCAACTTGTTATGTATATAAAACTGAAAAGTATTGGAATCGTGTCAAATTTGACCCTCCAAGATTTTTGAAAATCTATACGTTTGGAGATCTCTTGAACCCCCCCAAAAAAAGTCAATAAAAGAGGAAAAATTCACGTGCACATATGTTGGTGTCCAATTTGTTTAATTTCTTTATTTTTGTTCTGAGATATTAAACAATATCTTAAAATAGATAAAGTTTAAGAAGCGAAATTTGGCACTGTATCTTGCATATAAAGGGGCATTAATACTATTAAATTTTGTTTCTTAATTAAAGGTCGACAGGATGAAAACATAGAAGGGGGTCATGTGTCATATCTCCAGTGCGGTCGAACTTAATGAATATTTTACTCGTTATTAGTGTTCACAATTTTTAAAAAAATAAAACTTGTCTCTAACCTCAAAAGCAAGCTTTTTGTCATTTTATAATAGTATAGTGAAACCCATTAACATGCTCTCACTAAGATGTTAGAATGTATATGGGGACATGATTTAGTTCAACCACTTTGATGCTTAATAACTCCTGTGTTAAACCATCTGACTCTGATTTAAAACCACAGAAGTTATTAGGCTTCAAACAGGGTGAACAAAATCATGCCCCACACACACAGTCTAACATCCACACATATAGAAAAAAATCTTGAATCTTTTGCATATCTTGAAATTTCAAGGTGTCCTGAGTCCAAACATGTAAAAATTTGGGAGGGGTTATTTTTGACCGAGTGCTACACTTTTCCTCTGTTATATATAACAGCCAGAAAAGTAAAAATTACTGAATACATATTTATACATTGACTATGTTGTTAATTAGAGAAGTCTTTTAGCTTTGGAATAAAGTTTCTATGTTCTATCTTTATTAGAACTCTATTTATTGAATTTTTTATTCTGTGGTCACGTGATGACATCAAAATTTCCAGATGTCTTTTGGTAACAAGTCCCCCTCTGGTCAGAGTCAGATTCGGTAGATTTTTACGCAACTCTACAGTCCCAAACGGAACAGATATGTTCTTTAAAGAAAGTATGTAGTGTATGTAAAGCAATTCCTTGACAAATTGTGAGTCCACAATTTGATAGCTTAAACTCCTGGAAGGTATTTTCTATCAAACAGATCTTTGGAGTTTCTAACAGGGTAGATCAATGGGTTCCTTTTGAAGGTCAGTTTAAAATGTTGACTATAGCAAATTGTTTGTAAACAGTGGTAGGACGAGGGTTGTACTGGACTATGTTGTACTTCCTATTGTTGTCTTTCCCAGTTGTGGATTGCATTAGGTATTTGCTGATGAGACCCAATATATGCTTAGGACAATATCTATGTTCTTTTGTCACACAGATGATGTATTGGAATTATTTTCTCAGTCCATGGGATTGGAAGAGTGAATAAAGGCCCTCTTGAGCAGGGCTGTGGAGTGGGAGGAATATCTGGCCAAATGAGTCAGAAAAAATGTGTCAACTCCAACTCTGATATTTTAAATTTAGTTTAGTTTTTTTTTATTTAAATGGAAGAAAATTTATTTTATATTTAATAATTTTTTTAAAATGTTTTTGTATTTTGTTACAATTCATTTATTTTAAATACAAAATGCAACAATTTAATTTATTAAATATGTATCAATAGTTTTCTTTGTAGTATTTGTGTTTACTAGTTAAATTATTTTGACCCAAATGAATTTGAATATTTTTTATTCATTCCTTTATTATTTCCACTCTAAATAAGTACTTATTTTTCTGAATGAGCCAGACTAATTCATCAGAGCATATAATTTTTCTTTTCTGAACAAGGGGCTGGATTGCACACTTTTTAGTTGGACAAACTTTTCTGGAAAGGTAAAATCGAAGTGCAAAAGCTGTAGAATAAAGATATGTAGATGTAGAATTTTATCACTCCCCTTTTTCCTCTTAAATATGTGTTAAAAATTAATTTTTTTATACAAATAAATATTAATGTAAGTTAAATATTAAAAATACGAAGTATAAAAGTATTTGGGTAAATGCCCGGAGCTCCTTTTAGAGCTCAGAGTAGAGTAATGCCCTACAAGCACCTCTGCCTACCATAAAATGACTTAGTATTTAATTTTGCTGGAGTCGGAGTTGGAGTTGGCTACTAAAATTATCAGGAGTCAAAGTCGAGTGTTTTTTCACCAACTCTGCAGCCCTGCTCTTGAGTGCTTTAAATGTGACAATTTTGAAAAAGTATGGGTCCCCAGATTTGTTGGGATAAAAACCAGTTTGTATTCCTTTTCCTTTATATTCTGGTGGTGATATTGCCACAGAGGACCAATATCTGTATGTTTAAGAAGAGACTTGGAACTTTTTTCTCTAAACATGGGTGGAAACCTTACAGATTGTGATTGATAGATGTTAATAAATGTGATATGTCCAGTTTTCTTCACCAATTTATAAGCAAGTCACCAACAAACACTTTCATTAAAGAACATATCTATTCCATCTAAATGGCTTGTGCAACATCACTCTGCATATGCTTTGGAAAATGACATCAATGTTGCCTTTAATGAAGCCCACCTTCTACACCTAGGCACTAACTAGTCTCTATTAAAACACCCAGAGAGCTGGAAATCTAAGGGAAGCCAAAATCTTAAACATATGGAAATTTCTGTTTGAAATATATTTTTAATCCTATTGTGTTTTTACACCATCTAAATGCAATGACATCAAATATAACATGTTAGATTCCAGCCGATGATGTTACATTCTTTACAAGATGCTCTGCTTATTGTTTCTTATTTATCAACATCTTGAAGCCCAATGTATTGGTACTAATCCAAAACAAACTCTTGCTGTAATTAATTGGGCTATTATTATTATTAGTTTCTAATTATTAATTATAGCATAATAATAACCTGATTAATAACAGCAAGAGTTTGGACCTGTTTCTTATTCTCCAGTTAGATCTTATTTATTTATTAAATTATTTTTGAATTTTATTATGTCTTTCAAGTTATATTCTATTCCATGTAAATCTGATGAAACATTTGTTTTCTTACAGTAAAGTGAATTCTTCCTGGATTTTAGTGTTGGTTTATTTTATTGTGAATACTGAAACTAAAATGGTTTTAGTCTTAAGTATTTTAATTTTCAATTAGATGTGTTAGGAAATTTATTTAAATGTTTTAAAATAGGTAAAAATTACCATAACTCTTAACTTATAATGTAAAAACTAGATTTTAGAACCTAAAAATTTGAATTATCTCTTGTTTATGAAATTAATTTTTGAAAATAACTTTTTGTTTTCAAAATAAATTTTATAAAATATGAACAGCATCAGCAAATTTTGGCAGTAACAAATCTATTTACAAAAAATTAGGTATTTTTCAAATAATAATAATTAGCTGATATGAAATGCTGAATTGCATTTTAACTATATTTGTTACAGCTATAAAACAAAAAATATCAATATTCATTTTAACATTTATAGTAAATTAATTTAAAATTTAATGAAATTTTTACATTAAATAAATTTATATTTTATTAATAAAAAATTATTTATTGTCATATACTGAATAATATTTTTAAAGTACTATTCAGTTAATCTCAATTATTCACTTATAATAATTTTGATAGAAAAAATACAAATGTTGGAGTAAACAATAATAATTTACAAATCAATAACTATAAAACAAGAGAAACTTACATAATTATTTTCAATATTTGTTATAATTAGTTTGTTTATCAATTTAATTGTACATAGATAATTCAAAATACAATGGAATAATTGAGATTCTATTATTTTTATTTCTTATTTTATACTTAATAGAAATATTTGATTATATTTTCAATAATAATAGAATATAATATACCTAAATGTGTATTTGTTGCAGGTTGAGGTGATACTGTCGTTAAAAGAAGGCTATTTGTGTCTGGTAATGGCTCAAGTTGTTGTCGCTGATCATATGTTGTGCTGTCTACATAATCATTGCTGGCTACATCAAAAGCCAGGCCCTGAGGATTGTACGTGTATCCATTTGGAGTGTAAGTAGTGAGGTCACTGTTATATGCATATCTAAAAATAAATATTCACATCAATATTCATAATAAAATAATGATAATCCATCACCATATGAAGAATATTAAGTTAGTATAAAAAAAATAAAAAATAGCAGCAAAATAAAATATCATTCCATGCTTGCTAATTTTGGTAAATCTGAAAAATTGCAGAAAAGGCACACAAATTTATTCACAATGCAGAAGAACCATTTGAGAATTTGAAGAAATATTTTTACATACTTTATGCATATATATCATTGCATTATTATTATTACTAACATTATTATTTAATGCTATACAGTAGTACCTCAGGATGCAAAATTAATCCGTTCCTAAACTGAGATTGTATCATGAAAATGTCGTAAGGTGAATCATTTTTCCCCATATGATTACATGTAAAACTCAATAATCCATTCCAACACAAAAAACACACTCAATTTAAAGCTAAGTAGTACATTGTTAGTACAAGTACATAGTACAAGTACAAGTACATAGCTGTACATTGAAAAAAAAATAACTTTAGTAAGGAAAACACTGAAAAATGCATTTTGTAGTTGTAAATGTATAAATAACCATAATAGAATAATAATTGATAAAAAAAATGTAGTTTTATTTGCACTTTACCTTTGAGGATAAGGACCTTTCAGGTGGAGGTGTAAACTGGTGGCAGAGGAGAGGGAGAAGGGAAATGATACTAAAACATAACTTATATAACATAATGTAACAATAACTTAAAAATAACTTAACACTAATTTTTTATCTTTTCTGTTTTATATATATTTTTTAATTTTTTATTCACTATTTTTTGCTTTCTTTCCTTCACTTCCACCAGCACTTTCACTGGATAGAGTGAAACTGCTTGGTAAAATATCTATCCAAAGAGGTTTGGCTTTGCCTACTTTTTAAAATGTTTCTAAAATGACTTAGGCAAATGCCATTAAACTGAGCAGGGTGAACCTTTTTGGGATGTTTCTTTTCAATAAAATCAGTCACTTTCTGATAATACCTCAAGATTTCGTTTATCGAACGAGATCCTTCCATGACGAAGAAAACACATGGGCTGAGACCGATGAACAGAAGGAACATGTGATCATGGCGGTGGCGCTGTGAACTAATGTATCATCATATGGTGAGTTTTTGTTCGTACCGTGGAGCAAAAATATGTTTGAATTTCATTCCATATCCTGAAAATTTTGTATGCTGAAGCGTTTGTATCCTGAGGTACTACTATATAATGTATAAGGGATAATTATTATTATTATTTATTAAAATTCAAATTCTGAATTAGCTGAATCAAATCTAAAATAATAATAAACAAAGAATTTAAAAAAATAACTGATATTACAATAAGTGCTTCTGAATAACTAATAAATTTTTACTGGAACTAAAACAAAATATAAAATGATATAAATAACACCTTTTTAACGGTCCAGCAAAAACATTTAATTCTCTAAAAAACGTTTTCGACCGATTTTAAGCGACCTTCATCAGTTATTCTAATATTAAAAAGAACAAAGTATTCGAACTTCAAAATCGGTCAAAAACGTTTTTAGAGAATTACATGTTTTTGCTGGATTGTTAAAAAAGGTGTTATTTATATCATTTTATATTTTGTGCATCTGAATATTACATAAAATGTTTTACATACATAATTTCACACTTTATAATAAGTCAGCCAATCAAAATTATGTTAAAACTACATATCAATAATACTTTGCATAAAAAATTTATTTAAATTTAATCTTTTTTATAGGTTATGCGAAAATCTATTGTATGATTGATATTTTCAATGTATATATATTGGCTTTAACATAAAAAAGTACAATTTATTAAAACAAACAGGAGAATAAGGTGGAGATTATAAAGTGACAAAATATCATGCTAACAGTAGAGCATACCTATGTATTGTCATACATTAACGTCCTGCATGATATAAATTTTAATACAGTGGGTGCATCAGTTAATGAACAGATCAGATAATGAACAAATCGGATAACGAACACTTTCGCGAAAGATTTTTATGTTCGGACAATGAACACATAATCAGATAACGAACACCCCACAAGCAAACACAAGAAGAAGCAATGTAAAATAATGAATGCCAATTGGTCTTCCCTTGTCTTCGGGCAACAATTCAAAACTTTTCAGAGTGCAGGAGACATCGACATTGACGCTCAAGCTGGTATATACCGATCAGATAGTACTCCTCCGAACTTTGAAACTCTCCCTTGTAATTCCAACCTTTTATTTTTCTGATAGAAATAATTCTTTTATAGTATTCGCAAGACTGTCAGGTAGGCACTTGTTAAGTTTTGTGTCTGTTTTTCTTTTCGAAAGGTAATAGTATAATAGCAAAGATAGAGAGTGGGCAGAAGATGCCTAATGTTTCTGGGCAGTATGGCGTGAACAGGTCTACAGTAGACCGCAGTTCAATCTTACTTAAGAAAAATACTGTATAATCAAGAAGACTCGAGTGGCTAAAGGAGTAACAAAAATCACACCTGAGAAATAAAGAGCATCAAAGAGTTCATAATGGAATCTGAAACGGATCTGATGACAGAAGAACGGCAAGAACTCTTGAATGAAGAACACCAAGAAACTTGGCGAGATATGTTTTCTTCTGAAAAAGAGGATTAATGTCGATATCTGTTATTAAAGATTCTTTGAAGAAATAGGAGGATGTCAGAACAACGGTCTTAGAATGGCATCCAAACCAGGTTGAGGCTTGGGGATTTCTACAATTGCAATGCTATTAATTACTTACGAAAAATCCTGAAGAAGGCACAAAAGCAATCGACATTAGACAGATTCTTTAACCCTTTCAAATGGTTTTTTCTATTTGAAAGGATTAAAGAAAAAACATGGTATGTATTTTTATTATTACATATAAATAAATGTAGTAAGAAAGTATATATTTTTTATTTTGGGGGTCTCCAGAACGAATCAATTAAATTCCCATTAAAACCTATGGTAAATCGATAATCGGATAGCAAACAAAGTCTTGGAATGGATCATGTTCGTTAACCGATCACCCACTGTACTTTTTTACTGACAATATGTCCATTTCAGTTGTAATTTAGTTCAGTTTTGTTCAAAACATGTCATCTGCAAATGCATTTAAATAATTAGAACATATGCATCTAATTTTATATTTGATTTGAAAAGGCTCTGAATAAACCTGAAAATGCCTGCTAAAAGGGAAAGGATTCAGTACTAGAGTGAATGACAGGTTAGTTGCATGAAATAATGTACATGTTTTTACATCAGTAATACATCCAATATTATCAGAAAGAACAATGCAATACAAAGTTAATAAATGATCATGAAATAATGAATAGCACATAAATATATTATTAACTTATATTCAATGTACAGATATTTTTGGTTAAGCATTAATTATGTCTAACCCTCAATCTACATGATAGATTGATTCCATATAAATCAAGATCAATATTTATATGGGAAATAGAAGGATAGATTCTGTATATGCAACAGGACAGCATTCTTGAGTTAGTACCAGGGTCAAAATCTTACCAGACTCTGGTTCTTAACTAGGAGTCTGTGGTAAGATTTTAGGAAGTCTTTGAGCTTAGATTGGAAATTAACTCATTATCTTTATTCTCCCTAACCTCTTGCTGAAATCTAATATTTCCTTCACTTATGAATGTATGCAATATATGACAGGTAGTATTAGCTGTATATGTGGTCACCAATAAAAAATCACAGCTATTTTTGTATCATATTATAGTTGTTGCATTTCTTGAAAATTGTACCATGGATCTGTAATATTTTCTTTCTGATATAAACTGTATTGCAGATGCTGACTTAACCAAAAATGAACTTACTGATCTTAGGACAATAAACTTATTACAGTTGGAGTTTAACTCAAAAAACCTTGGAGAATTCTGGGTGTTCTCTAAGAGAAGCCTATCCTCATCTTGTGAAATGAGCTATGGAAGCTTTGATTCCATTTACAACAGTATATCTTTGTGATTTGGGAATTTCAATACTTGTAATAATGAAAACAAAAAGTCAAAATGATTAGATATCCAACATGATATGCATATTGCCTTGTCAAATACCACACCACAGTTCAATTTTCTGATTAATGATAAAATATAATTTAACTTTAGCTTTCCTATATTTTAAATATATTGTATTATTATTCTTATTATTTAAAATATGAAGAAAGAATCATTATATTTTTATTTTGGTGCTATATTTCAATAAAACTAAATTCCTTTACAATTTTAGGTTTTGCATTAAAAAACATTTTTCTGAGAATGGATTCCTTAGGCTTCACTGACTGGCAAAGGGTCCATGGAACGAAAAAGGTTAAGAATCCTAGTCAGTGCAATGCAAGTAAGTTTTGGTGTGGCAAGTAACAATATTTATAAAATAAAGAGGAGTCATCCACTAGTGGCTCCAGTTGCAAATTTTTTTAAATTAATACTTTCATAGTACTCTCAAATATAATATTATGTCAGAATTATAACCATGTTTGTGTTACTTCAACAAATTTCTCCATTTAAGTCAAGATCAAAAGAAAATGGGTTTAAGATTTTTGCTATAAAAATGAAATTTTTATATTTTTATATTTTATATAAAAATATTTTTTATTTTTTTACATTATTTTTATTAATTTTATACTGGTTAGTATAAAATTAATAAAAATAAAATTTCATTTTGTATATTCATTCTTTATCCTGTTGGTAAAGAAATAATTTTTCTGTTCTTTTTCAACTGAAAATCTTACATCACCTCCATTGCTAACTTCTTTGATCTCAATTTTTTCTAATAAATTTACCAAAGATATTAATAACTTATCACAATAAAATTTGTTATCAAAGCTTGTTTTTCAATTCTATTAATTCTTTATAAATTTCTCAATATGATATGAAATCAAGACATAGTACAAAAGAGGAATCCCATCTTTATGATGCTATACCTAATAATTCATATTCTATAATCAATTGAAAAACTAGAGTGGCAGTTGCAATATCTGAAAAAATTTAATAAATAACTAAGCAATACATATTATATAAGTTAGTTATGTAAATCCTTTATTTTTATAGTATCATGTATATATTTTAGTTAAAATTTTAAAAAAAGGTAAGAATCCAAAATAAGAAGTATTCAATAACTTTTGATTCATATATAATTTATTTTCATTGTTTATGCTTGCATAAACTTTAATGTTGTTAGCATATTTAAATAAGAATAATAAAACAGTTTTTTAAATCATACCAGGAAATATCATAGATCTTAATATGAAATTTTTGTGCTCTGAAATAAGCTCTTAAAATTTTTATCTTAATCTGTTAAAATACATTATAACTTATTATTTTAAAGAAGACTCATAATCTTATTTAAATTTCTATTACAAACTTATTTTCATTCTATTAGATGATAGAATTTGACTTTATAAATCATTTTACTAAGAAAGAAGCAATGAAACTTTGAAGATACTTGATACAACATACTTTCAACACAACAAAAAACACTTAGTTTTATTATTATTGCTGTTTTGAAAATATAAAATATTTTATCTCATAATTTCAATATCAGTAAAATTTAATGAAACAAAATAAGATCAAATTATACTCTTCCCAAAGTATTTCATTTTTCAAAAACAATATCCACATTCTATATTTTATTTAGATTTGAATATAAATCACATATAAATCTTACACAAAATTTTTTTCATTTTCAAATCACTACATATGTCATTCATTTTTTTTTCTTCAAATTAATCCTTGTAGTAAAGTCTATTTCTTAATAGTATTACATATTTTTGAATATTTAGATATTCCTCATTGCCAGTGCATTGAATAAAGAGTTTGATTTTATTACAAAAATAATTTTAGATAACAGCTTCTCAGAGTCAAAAGTTTAATATATTTTAAGTAAAATAAAATGATAACCATCTGCAATCAGCTCACAATTGTTCAGATAAATATATATATATATATTTTTTTTTCATGAAATTCACAATATTTAAATAACATACACAATAACATATTTGAAAATTAGGCCTGTATTTCTAGTTGTTTTTTCAAAAAAGTAACTACCTGCCATTAAAGAATCAATTATTTCTAAGATTTCTATAATTATGAAGTAAACAATTTATGTTAAAGGAAAATGCTGGAATACATAATATATTTTTAAAAAATAGAATACTATTTAATCCAGATTTTAAAATTAAACTATTACTTTTTGAATATAAATTCATTGAAAAAAATTATATATAAGAAGTAGCAATCAAATGAAAATTTATTAGAGCAAATATAATGACAATGATAAGTGATTATAGTAGCAAAGGGATTATTTTCTGCATAACAGTACAATTTAAAGCAACCTTTAGTACCTTGCAGGACCTTCTCTTGCCTGGATATATGCAGCAATATGGTCAAACATAAAGGCTATAGGGTTGTCAACTTTCTGAGTAACAAATTCTAAACAGTGTTGGAAAAAAACACACACTTAGCAACATTTTTTTCCCCTTGATGATTATGATGGTGATGAGACAATAAATGACCAAGGCAGTTAAAACATCAGTCTAATACTCTGGAGACCTAGGTCAAATCTGCATATGCAACCTCCCTAGGAATTTTTCATGGCTGTATCTGTACCAGTATATCAGGCCCTGTCCCTCACCATTCTGCTACTCCACATTGTGAGCTTAACCAAACCCATGAGGAGAATACTTAAAACAAACCCTGTTAGTGCCCACTGGGCAGGAAGAAAAAATGAAACAAAATGCAAAGTAATGGAAATGAAAATTATTTGGATTACAATTAGAGAGGCCATTTCTCATGAGGAAGCTAAAAAACAAGCTAAATGGGACAAGCTAAAAAACCACATAACTCCTCATTTATTTTTCAGAACAGTTCCAAACAGTTTTTGTTTTCTGAACAATTTTTAAAAAATAACTGAAATTCTGTACAGTGGACAATTCTGTAGCTACTATATGCTATTCTGTGACAGATTTGCCTAAAGATGTTGCAACTGCCACTCCAGATCTTTCACACCCAGATTAAAGTTGGTATTGCATTTGGTTCCATAATTGCTTGATTGATAACAAATCTAGTGAATGGGCAAGCCAAGAATACAGCAACATGGCAGACATTCTTGGGAAACCCTAGATGTGTGTGGTTGAGATTATCTTACTAGAAATGGCTGTTTCCAGTCTGTCATAAAAGACAACACATGAGGATGCAGGATTTCCTAAATGTAACCCCTTGTCATCAATATTCTTCATACCACTATTAGGGGTGATCAAGTATTATGCAAGATGGTCCCAAGACCAAGACATCAGTGTGCCAATCAACAGTAAAAACAAAGGGAGTCATCTGTTACTAAACAAAACAAAAGACTCATTGCTAAAGATAATACATTGCCAATCCAAAGCACCCTTGCTTCTCAGCACCAATGCAACCAAAGTTGTTCATAATGGTAGAACACAGCAGTCACTGTGCATGCAAATTAGCCTTGCTAGTCACTGCCAATGGTATGCAAAAAACATGGTTATATAGTGATTCTTGCATGTCTTTGGATGGTAGACAAAAACATCCTGCAGCTGTTTGTGCTTCTCTCATGATCAGATGATCATCTCTCCTAGTGGTCTGTGTGAGGCATCCATAGTCTGCCCATTATGTATATTTCCCTGGCATATCCATTGCTTCAACATCTCTTTACAGTCATGTCAGAACAGCCCAGATGATGTGCAATTCAATGAAACAGCTATCCTGCTTCCTTCAACCCATGACATAGCCTTTTTCAAACTATCTGATCTGGCCAAGCATTATCATAAGTCTAGAAACTATTTGTCAATTTTACATTGTGAGTAAATAATAAAAATACATTTTTAATAAGGTAAAGATGTAGTAAAGAATAACAAAAATGACAGTCAACAATTTAAAATAATATATCATGAAAATCATAAAAATTTTCACAATTACAAAAATGATCAAAGTAACAACTATTTATTATAGTCCAATACTGAATGAAATTTCACTTTAATTCAAATCATTTACTTATTTTTATTATTGTACAATACAAACAATTGTATATATTTCCTTATTTCACAAATAAGTTAAATGATTAGAAAGAATTATAGAGTTTCCAATAGAACTAAATGATGATAAATAACAAAAGCAGGAAGAAAAATTTAGCATTGAAAGAATACTATTAATATAAAAAAAAAAAATTATTATTTAATATAATTACAATGGTGCCTCGTATAACATACTTAATCCATTGCAGGTGCACGTCCATTAAGTGAAAAGTCCATTACACAAAATGCATTTTCCCATAGAAATGTGTGTTAAAACATATAATTCGTTCCACAGCATAAAATAACCATACTGTACCATAAAAAAATGAAAATGGAGCAGTCACCAATTATGCCAGGTAATCAGATGTTGTGAGGAGGAGGTGGAGGAACACTTTCTTTACACATTCATACAGATACAGACTTTTTACACATTGTAGTAGGTCTCGTTTTATTGTTTTTTTTAATCAGAGTCAGATTCAGGAGAGGCTACTGGAGCTTGCAGGGTCATCTCCTCTTGTTCCATCCTTTGTTTTTTGGCAGCTTGCTTCTTGAAAAACATGTCCAAAGTGGTCTGTTTCTCTCTCTTCTTCAACACCTGTCAGAAATGACAGGCAAGGGTGTCATTGTAGAGATCATTGATCCTGTTGGCCTCAGCTCTGTTTGGATAATGAGTGTTGGTAAACTCCTGAACCTCTCC
>NW_019384408.1:719881-729333 GCF_000671375.1 Centruroides sculpturatus | reverse complement strand
CACTGATTCCATGTACAGTTTGATTGTACTCTACTGTTTTGTCAATAAAACTTGTCATAAATACTGTATTCTGCTGTTTTATTCAGCATACTGACTGTGCAAAGTGTTGTAGAAACTTCATATCACATTTCCAGCTATGGGTTTCTTATATCAAAACATTCAAAATTTCATCCTCTACAATCCCCCAAATTTTTAAAACGTCATTCTGATACACCCTGTCATTCTGTATACATATAGATTTAGAAATTAATGTAGACAGGAATAATAAATAATGCTCAAGTAATAGATAAGTATAAACACAAAGATAAATAAGCTTGTGGAAAACTAAATATAATCTCCAGATAAGTTAAATTAACTGATAATATGTAACTTTTCACTTATATTAATAATTTGTATTAAAAAAGTATTATTTCAAAAATCAAAATTTTTATTTTTTCAAATATTACTCAATGGTTATGTCCATTGACAGTTAGCATGGAATGGATTTAAATATAATAATTTAATTACATATCACTACCAATAATCCATTTAACATTTAATTATTGAAAGCTTTAAGTTTAAGTTTTTAATAATATATTCTGCAAAATATTTTTAATTATTTTATTCAAATAAACTATGAAATTTAAAATAATTGGGCAATTTAATCATGTTACAAGAGAAAATATTTTTTAAAAAATTACTATGGATATTTTATATATATAATAATGTACATATTTTAAAAACTGCTATTTTGTTTTAACACAATTTGTTTAAATTATATGAGTAACAAATAAAAAAAAAGTACCAGAGAATTTTCTAATGCATGAATAGAGAATACAATTATAATAATAATGGAATCATATTGTTTAAATTGTTTTCAATTATATATCTGGTTTTTAATTAATATGTATATTTTTTTATATGATTTTAGTAATGAGTTTGATTTACTTTCACAAATAAATCTACATGTTACACTTTTAGAAATAATTAATTTTAATGAATAAATGCTTTCAAAATAATTTTAGGCATCATCTTCAGATACTATGATAAAGAACAATTGGTCAGTTATGAATTCTGAAAACACAAAGGAAATCAAGTAAACAAGTATTTGCATTATTTGGCATTCTTCCAAAAATGCTAGTAAATTTGCTAGATATTTTTAAAAAGACTAAAAAAATTATTTGAAAGGAAAATGTTTAAAAATTAAATACAAAAATCCTAAACTAAAGATGAAGTCAAAACACCATTGACATCTTTTACATCATTATCATTAATGAAAAATTTTACACAAAATTATCAAGATCCTAAAGTAAGCATACTGATATGCATATATCAGTATGCTTACTTTAGGATCTTGATAATTATGAAATAAATAATTATGAATCTTGATAACTATGATCTTGATAATTATGAAATAAATACATTAAATTGTATTTATTTCATAATTTTTTGTTATAAAAAAAAAGGGATATTTTTACATATTATTTTGAGTAGGATTTGTTTATTTACTAATATAAATTAAGATAAACAATTGAATATGTAATTACTAAACAGATATGTTTGTATTTGTTTATATTCATTGTTTTGGAATTAAGTAATAAAATGATATAAAGCATATCTAGCGTTACTTTATAACAAAAGACAAATCAGTGAAATTTCATTCTATTTTCATTATTCTTTTTTTTTTTTTGGCAAACAAATTTCACTTATATTTTTGACAATAAATGCTATTATTATTCATCAAAAAAATAGAAAAACAAAAAAGAATATAAACCATTCTGAATAACATATATAATGATTTTAAGCATACTGAAAATGATTTTATGAACAGAAAATTCCAAAAAATACAATAAAAATGCAATTTTAATTTTGTTTTCTNAAAATGCTGGAATACATAATATATTTTTAAAAAATAGAATACTATTTAATCCAGATTTTAAAATTAAACTATTACTTTTTGAATATAAATTCATTGAAAAAAATTATATATAAGAAGTAGCAATCAAATGAAAATTTATTAGAGCAAATATAATGACAATGATAAGTGATTATAGTAGCAAAGGGATTATTTTCTGCATAACAGTACAATTTAAAGCAACCTTTAGTACCTTGCAGGACCTTCTCTTGCCTGGATATATGCAGCAATATGGTCAAACATAAAGGCTATAGGGTTGTCAACTTTCTGAGTAACAAATTCTAAACAGTGTTGGAAAAAAACACACACTTAGCAACATTTTTTTCCCCTTGATGATTATGATGGTGATGAGACAATAAATGACCAAGGCAGTTAAAACATCAGTCTAATACTCTGGAGACCTAGGTCAAATCTGCATATGCAACCTCCCTAGGAATTTTTCATGGCTGTATCTGTACCAGTATATCAGGCCCTGTCCCTCACCATTCTGCTACTCCACATTGTGAGCTTAACCAAACCCATGAGGAGAATACTTAAAACAAACCCTGTTAGTGCCCACTGGGCAGGAAGAAAAAATGAAACAAAATGCAAAGTAATGGAAATGAAAATTATTTGGATTACAATTAGAGAGGCCATTTCTCATGAGGAAGCTAAAAAACAAGCTAAATGGGACAAGCTAAAAAACCACATAACTCCTCATTTATTTTTCAGAACAGTTCCAAACAGTTTTTGTTTTCTGAACAATTTTTAAAAAATAACTGAAATTCTGTACAGTGGACAATTCTGTAGCTACTATATGCTATTCTGTGACAGATTTGCCTAAAGATGTTGCAACTGCCACTCCAGATCTTTCACACCCAGATTAAAGTTGGTATTGCATTTGGTTCCATAATTGCTTGATTGATAACAAATCTAGTGAATGGGCAAGCCAAGAATACAGCAACATGGCAGACATTCTTGGGAAACCCTAGATGTGTGTGGTTGAGATTATCTTACTAGAAATGGCTGTTTCCAGTCTGTCATAAAAGACAACACATGAGGATGCAGGATTTCCTAAATGTAACCCCTTGTCATCAATATTCTTCATACCACTATTAGGGGTGATCAAGTATTATGCAAGATGGTCCCAAGACCAAGACATCAGTGTGCCAATCAACAGTAAAAACAAAGGGAGTCATCTGTTACTAAACAAAACAAAAGACTCATTGCTAAAGATAATACATTGCCAATCCAAAGCACCCTTGCTTCTCAGCACCAATGCAACCAAAGTTGTTCATAATGGTAGAACACAGCAGTCACTGTGCATGCAAATTAGCCTTGCTAGTCACTGCCAATGGTATGCAAAAAACATGGTTATATAGTGATTCTTGCATGTCTTTGGATGGTAGACAAAAACATCCTGCAGCTGTTTGTGCTTCTCTCATGATCAGATGATCATCTCTCCTAGTGGTCTGTGTGAGGCATCCATAGTCTGCCCATTATGTATATTTCCCTGGCATATCCATTGCTTCAACATCTCTTTACAGTCATGTCAGTACAGCCCAGATGATGTGCAATTCAATGAAACAGCTATCCTGCTTCCTTCAACCCATGACATAGCCTTTTTCAAACTATCTGATCTGGCCAAGCATTATCATAAGTCTAGAAACTATTTGTCAATTTTACATTGTGAGTAAATAATAAAAATACATTTTTAATAAGGTAAAGATGTAGTAAAGAATAACAAAAATGACAGTCAACAATTTAAAATAATATATCATGAAAATCATAAAAATTTTCACAATTACAAAAATGATCAAAGTAACAACTATTTATTATAGTCCAATACTGAATGAAATTTCACTTTAATTCAAATCATTTACTTATTTTTATTATTGTACAATACAAACAATTGTATATATTTCCTTATTTCACAAATAAGTTAAATGATTAGAAAGAATTATAGAGTTTCCAATAGAACTAAATGATGATAAATAACAAAAGCAGGAAGAAAAATTTAGCATTGAAAGAATACTATTAATATAAAAAAAAAAAATTATTATTTAATATAATTACAATGGTGCCTCGTATAACATACTTAATCCATTGCAGGTGCACGTCCATTAAGTGAAAAGTCCATTACACAAAATGCATTTTCCCATAGAAATGTGTGTTAAAACATATAATTCGTTCCACAGCATAAAATAACCATACTGTACCATAAAAAAATGAAAATGGAGCAGTCACCAATTATGCCAGGTAATCAGATGTTGTGAGGAGGAGGTGGAGGAACACTTTCTTTACACATTCATACAGATACAGACTTTTTACACATTGTAGTAGGTCTCTTTTTATTGTTTTTTTTAATCAGAGTCAGATTCAGGAGAGGCTACTGGAGCTTGCAGGGTCATCTCCTCTTGTTCCATCCTTTGTTTTTTGGCAGCTTGCTTCTTGAAAAACATGTCCAAGGTGGTTTGTTTTTCTCTCTTCTTCAACACCTGTCGGAAATGACGGGCAAGGGTGTCATTGTAGAGATCATTGATCCTGTTGGCCTCAGCTCTGTTTGGATAATGAGTGTTGATAAACTCCTTAACCTCTCCCCATTTGACAAGGACGTTTTGTCAACTTTCACTCCTTCTGATGATGTCTTGCTTTGTTTCAATTGAAATCACTTTTCTGTTTTTTTAGAAGCCATGATTTGCACAACACTTGAATAAATGTAAATATTCCCTCCCTAATAAAATGTTCCCTTGTTTATTACGTACATCACCTCAGTGCCTGCACTGAGGTGATGTACGTAATAAACAAGGGAGCAAGCCAAATCCCAACGGGAGCTCTGTAGTTCAGATACACAGTACTAATAATATATTCTAATAATACTAATATATTATAAAAATAGCAGGCTGTCATTGGCAATGGCAAAAGAATGGAAACATCATTCACACTTGTTTGCAGAAAGACCGTTGTTTGCCTCACGTAACCGCCAAATGGAAAGTCTGTTGTTCATAGCCAGTCCATTGCTCGAGTCACATAACAGCCAAACAGAAAGTCCGCTGTTCGCAGCATCCATTATACGAGGCACCACTGTATTCAGAAAATACGTAAATAAATATTTTAACTTTCTACATTGGCATTTTCAAGCTAAAATGAAGTTAAGAATAAAAGTCTAGTTTTAATAATACATTTGGTCAATAAAATAATGTATAAGTTTGAAAATTTTAAATTATCAATTTGTACAAAGAGTATGATCAGTTTAAAGAGTGCACTATTAGCCAATATTAAGAGTAAAAATTAAAAATTGTTTTTTCGTCCTCCTACTGAAAGTATTTATCTTATCAATTAATTGAAAGAATATTGTAAAAATGAGCTTAGTTCTTTAAGATAACAATGAATTTATTCATGATGTTTAAAATCTTTTCATCTTGATATTTGCTTGTCATACAAATACTGCTTGATAAAATTTACCAATATCTCAAAACAAACATTTAATTAAATACTTATACATTTAGTAATTAATTAAACATATATATTAATTAATTATACTTATACATTTAATTAAATATTTATACATTAAACTTTAAATACTTATACATTTGTTTTTTGAAGTTTTATGATCCATAAATTTACAGTAATCCATTCTCAGTTCCCAGCTTATAAAATCTTGAAAATAAACTCAAAAATGTATTTTGTTTGAGAAATTATTAGTAAATTTTATCAACTTCAGTTTCCAGTTTAGGGCAAAGATCAATAAAAAATTAAGATATAAAAATCATGAATAACTATTATCATTATAAAAAGTTAAATTCATTTTTATATTATTATTCAATTAATTGGTAACATAAATGTTTATTAATGGAAATAAGCATTCCACTTTTCTAACATAAATTACCAGTATTATTTGACAGTTTAAAAAACAATATGTTATTGTATATCATTAATAATGTGAATTTGCAATTTGAATATTTCATTTTCTTAGAAAATCTTTTATTCAATGTATAATTTAATTTAATTGTAATATTAATTATTTAATTAATTAAATATTAAATTTAATAGAATTTAATTTGAAATTTTGATTTAATCAACAATTTAAAGTTTTTAAATCATATCTTACTTCATGTATGTTTTTTATAAATATATGAGAGACTATATAAAGCATTTTCTAATTATATCTGAAATAAATTTTTTTATGAATTAAAAATTTCTTTTACATGTGAGAAATATAGTACATCAACTAAAATAAAACTATGTTATCTTTGAAACAGTGTTTGGTAAATTTGTTGGACTTCAAACTCAAAATTGAGTTTTAAAAATACACTTGGCTCTATTTCCATCTCCTTTTAACCCTATAAAAAGCTGTGCTCTATAGATGTAGCAATTAGATATGACTCTAACATTCCTTTATATATAAAATACAATACCTTTAAAATGGTATATAAAAAAATCATGACTAGAACTAGTAACTTTACAGATATAAATGTCTATATAAAAGAACTAAAAAAGAAATTTGTTCTCAACAGTTATCCCAATACTTTAATCGATCGCTGGGAAAACAAGATAAATAGTAAAATGAATAACAAAATCAAAAAAGTTAAATATGGATATAAAATATATCAGTTTTCCATATATAAAAGGATTATATGAAGATATCAGCAAAGATTTACAAAAAATAAACGTGAAACTAGCCCTGAAATATGAAAAATTAGAAAATAGATTAAGACTCATAAAATCTAATAAAAAGCAGACAATAAACAAAGAATGTAGTGTATAGGATACCATGTACCTGTAATACAGTTAACTTCTATATAGGAGAAACTAAACGAAAAGTAAGTATATGATTAAAGGAACACATTGCAGATCTCAGATATCATAGACTAAACTCCATTTTTCACGACTATTCTTTATTAAACGGCTATAATATAGATAAAAATAATGTTCAAATTTTATACAAAGAAATAAACATGTATAATAGAAAATTTAAGGAAAGTGTTTCAATTTTAACAGCCAAAAACTGTATCAATAAAAATTTAAGTGTAAAAATAAATGAAAACTGGCTGAAAATATTATAAAACATGCAATATACATTAATGTCAATTGTAATTGTCTGAAAAAGTTATACTGTTGTTACCAGTCATAATATCTCTGTAATATGCAAATCAGTACAAAACTGCAACGCAGTAAGTGACGCAGATACAGTCAAAAGACAATAATGTAAAAAATTGCTTGTTTCTGAAATGTACATGTAATTAAGTCTATACTTCTTAGATATTCTAATAGTTGGATATTGTGAAATAAGCAAAAGATTATATATATAGCAGATTTTAATGTAAAGGGAATTACTCCACTTATTGTGAGATAAGTTGCATGTGTCGATTGGGTAAAGACCTTGTATGTATAATGGATTGAATATGGATATGGTAAGAACTATACCTTGTTTTAATTCACTTTTGTTAGATATTTAGTGTAATATTTTAAATATTGTATCATTTAGTTGACTGATGAGGGGCTTTATGCCCAAAATGTGCAAATGGCACGTATCAACTAAAAGGAGATGGAAATAAAGCCAAGTGTTTATTTAAAACTGAATTTTGAGTTCGAAGTCCAATAAACTAAAACTACCAGAAAATTTTGATTAAATCTGTTGGTCTCAGAATAAATTTTAAATAATTAAATTTTTTTAATATAATTCTATGATATGATTATTATATTATAAAACAAAAAGTTTCATTTTGAAATATATTAATTTTCAGATAAAAAGAAGTTCATAAAATACCAGCATATTATTGTGTTCATAGTGTTAAGTGTGTGATTATTAATATTGTTCAAAAAACTTTACTCACCAAGCCATGTCTTAAAATAATTACAGAGTTTTCAATCATAATAAAACAAAATCAAACATCAGATACAATCCTTTTGATACCGAAAAATTTTGATTCATAATTTAATATTTTTTTACAAGAATCATATTTTGAGCATTTAAATGACTTAAATGATATATCATGTCAGGGAGATAATTTTTCTATAATATCTGTATTCCTGTGATTTGTTGGATGGAGGCATGTATCAATAGAGCCACTTAACTCCCTGTCAAATAAATAGTAAGAGATAATCAAGGAAACAAAGCTAGTCAATGTGTGATGCTAACATCACATATTGACTAGCTTTGTTACTATCTCTTAAATGTGCTAAATTTTGTGGAATCATTAGGTCTATTGTCTAACAACCTATATAAATATCAAAAAGTATTATTTCAATACCTAATAAAAACTCCTAAGTACAAGCTTTATTTTTTATTTTTTTTCACATAATCCAGTATTAATTTTGAATTTGTAAAATAAGTTTCTGATTAAAAAGATATATAGTTTTTTTATATACCAAATGTGTGTCTCTTTTTTTACACACATAAGTATCATATATATATATATATATATATATGTGTGTGTGTGTTTATGGTATAGCCAGAATTTACTTAATTAAAAGTCCAAGTATTTGGATACTGATATATTAATTTTGTACAAGTATATTAATTTACAAATAAATTAAAATATTTGTAAATTAATATACTTGTACAAAAGTACTTGTACTTACATATTAAAATACAATTATATCAATTTTGTTTTTACAATAGACTTCTATTTCTATATGTAAGTAAATTCTATTACTATGTTCAAATTTAAATAACTTTTCTTTCTTTTTGTTATTATTTATAAAATAAGTTTTGGATACCTAACAATAAGGTCACAGACCTCGGGATATGCCACTGATAATTACATATACAGGGTATATCAGAATGACGTTTTAAAATTTGGGGGATTGTAGATGATGAAATTTTGAACATTTTGATATAAGGAACCCATAGCCAGAAATATGATATAAAGTTTCTATAGCAATAGGAAGTGCTTGACCACCCTTCACTTTGGTAGCTACCCTTCCATCCATTGATGTCATGTTATTGTTCTTGACTTCTTCCTCTGAGGTTATGTAAAGTCCCTTGTGTATGCAACACCTGTAAGAACAGTTCATGAGCTTATGGAGTGCATCTTTACAGCATTTAATACCATCAGAGGCGAGCGTGGCATCTTACAGAGGGTCGGACAAAACATGGTTTGTTGTTGCACATTATGTAATGAAGTTGGTGGTCGTCACATTGAACATTTACTCTAAAGTAGTGCAGACACTGATTCCATGTACAGTTTGATTGTACTCTACTGTTTTGTCAATAAAACTTGTCATAAATACTGTATTCTGCTGTTTTATTCAGCATACTGACTGTGCAAAGTGTTGTAGAAACTTCATATCACATTTCCAGCTATGGGTTTCTTATATCAAAACATTCAAAATTTCATCCTCTACAATCCCCCAAATTTTTAAAACGTCATTCTGATACACCCTGTCATTCTGTATACATATAGATTTAGAAATTAATGTAGACAGGAATAATAAATAATGCTCAAGTAATAGATAAGTATAAACACAAAGATAAATAAGCTTGTGGAAAACTAAATATAATCTCCAGATAAGTTAAATTAACTGATAATATGTAACTTTTCACTTATATTAATAATTTTATTGTTTACTTTAT
>NW_019384408.1:704118-713509 GCF_000671375.1 Centruroides sculpturatus | reverse complement strand
CGGATGATAAACTCGTTCATTTCTGTTGTCCATTTCATCCGTTGGCGTGGTTTTCCAGCCTTTGTGGTCTGTGAATGCATTGCCACAGAAACACCAAGGCTAGGTTGATTCCTCACATCTGTTGAGGGCATTGCAGTAGCCATGCTTGGGCCGGCGCTGCTTTTGCCACCGGTAACCAAGGGAGACTGCAGCCTATTTTTCGAACGTGAGCCTCTGCCTAACCCACGAATGCGGACCTTGTTAACCCGGGCGACGTCCGAGCCAGTATCACACTTTGATCTGGTTACTACCACTGTTATTGTTATTATTGTTATTATTATTATTATTAACAACTAACTATCTGATCATCAGTTGGATGAAGTGTTCATATGAAAGTTAAATGTTGTATTTTTAAAAGTAAAAAAATAAGTATGCTATAAATCTATCTTATAAGATACAGTAAGACCCCGCTTAACACTGATTCGATATAATGCAGTCTGCTTAAAGCCTTAAAAAAAGCTCAAAATTTAAATTATCGTGGCATTTCTTTGATTTGTATATAATACGATTATTTGCAAACACAAACCAATCAGCAAAAGGTGGCAAAAAGGCGTACTTTCTTTAAATCTATGTTTGTTTGGTGCAATTTTGGAAAAAATATAAAATCATGGATACCATAGGAAATATCGACTTTGCTTGCAAAAATTAACTGATAAATGCATGAATGAAGTGTGGAAGAAGCTATGGCTGAGGGTATCCAAGAATTCTCAACGAAAAGAGCCTATTGCTGTATTGTTAGGTTGACCAAACTCAACCTAATTGATATAGCAGGACTAGGAGATAGACGAGCAGGATATTGAGGAGTTACAGCAGGTTTCTGGTGAGAGCCTTATCAACGACGATCTTGAAGAATTGGCAGAACATGGAATTCATGTGAAACTGGAAAATAGAGACTCTGAGAATGAAGAACCCAAAAAATTTCTCTACAGATTTCCTTAGTAAAAGTTCGGTAAGATTACCGAAATCGTTGATCAAATTGTAGCAAATGATCCAGATTTTGAAAGGAGTGCAAAAGCAAAACGAGGGATTTTGGATGCAATCTTCTGTTATCGACATTTGCTTAAGGAAAGAAAAAGTGACAAATGAAACTTCACGACTTTATTGCAAAAGAACAAACTTTTCAGAAAAGTTGGGACAAGAAATGAACTTTACATTTCTGTGTGCATATCTTTATGTGTTATTTAACATATATTATTATACAAATTAATATAAAAATAACTTAAAATTAAAATAAAATTTGTTTATTTTTTGTTGTGTGTTTCTCCATCCCTATTTACTCTAAGTTAAAATGACCTCATTTAACGCTGTTTCGCTTAGCACTTTGTTGTCTAGGAAAGCATCCACCATGTTAAGCAGGGTCTTACTGTATAGTACATAATATAAGAAATAAGATACATTTTTTTTAACTTGTATTTTAAAATGTGCTTCAAAACATATTCCATGATATCTGTCTAAAGAAAACCTTATTTCCACTAATGGTAATTTATTTGTAAAAAGTAAATATCTAAATGACCACAAATACTGTATTTATTGTTTGTATGCATATTAATTAATTTTATACATTATTATTGTTTCTTTTTATAGTATTTGATATTTTCTTTTATGTATTTAACATTTCTAGAAGGAAATAAAGATACATACATAAAAAGCAGAAGGGAATTATTTTAATTACGATTAATAAAATAAGATAATATAAAATTTATTTTAGTTATGTTTTTTTTGTAAAATGTATTGTATAAATGTTATTTACATTATTTGGAAATTTTATGATTATTTATTTATGTAAAGTAATATCTTCTTTAGCGCTTTTCTAATAAGATTTAAAATAAATTTAAATATATTTATACATGTTTTAATGTTACAAATCATTAAAATCATAATTGGATTATTGGTAATGAAATGTTTATATTATATATTCTAATTTTCTATATTATATGTTTGAAGTATATTTTTATGGAGTATATTATTGAAAAATTCTTAAATAGAAATTAATTACAAAAAATTTAGAATTATATACATATTTTTTGAAAGCTTAATTTGCAATTTAAATAAAAACAACTTTTAATATAAATCTCTAACACTCACATACAAATATAGTTTTAGTTTATTTTTAACTTACGTGTTTTCCTGCACTGCTTTTTTCATCTTTGACTCACTATAAAGTAAGATTAAAGAAACTGTTTTGTACTTGAACAGAATTTGACAAAATCTTGATACAAATTTTTCTTTTCCATAAGTTTTTTACATAGATAATATTAATATGAATAAATGATTATATATATATATAACAGAACACACAAAGAACGCAAAGAATGTAATGATGCATACATGAACTACAAATTTAAAACTTGTAACAAAAAAATATGAATAAAATAGTCGATATTTTAAATAACTCATATCAATTTTTAGAACATATGCGAATATAAACAACAATAAACAAAGATAAGCAAATTTGCCAAAATGCATTATGGAAATTAATCACAACATCAAGATGAGTTTTTTTTATTAATATCATACATAAACAACTTATAATTATTTTAGTGGGTAAATATATATATATCATAAATATATATGTTGATGTGTGTATGTACAGTATATAACAAAATCATCAATTACTAATTAAAAAAAGCATAATATGCACAATTTATCCTATGAAATTTGTTGCATTGATATACAGTACATTACTTTATATGTAAAAAAGTGACTGGCTCTACTGCAATGTAACAGTTTCAGCTTGCACATGCACACAGGTATTTATGTTGCTTTTTAGAAAACAGATAAATTGCAGGACAAGAAAAGAAGAGATTACATACCATCACACAAGAAGAAACATAACGATAAGCCAAAGCCATAAATATGAAAATCATACATACCGTCCATGCACATCCGTTCTGCCCTTCACAAAAGTATCTTGTCCATTATGCGTGCATTGTGGTACCCGCTCACCAAATGTGTTACTAGAGTCCCTTTCGCACTTCATGCAAAGCACCTGGCCACCAATATTAAAAGGTACCTGTCTACCAGTTCTTTGCCTCTCAGTAGAGACTTGTGATACATACCCCCCATTCAGGTACGGTAGATGATTAGTTGAGGACGGCTGTTGTTGTTCAAAGACTGAACTGTCCGGTGAGGTTTCTGTGGGTTGAGGTGCTGCTTGTTGTGGCTGAGCCTGCTGTGGCTGTTGTTGCTGCGGACGGACTAGCTGGGCTCGGTGATATCTCACCTCATCTTCCACTTTCTCTCGCTGCTTTTTAGACATTCGACCAAATTTAACAGCTAATATAAACATGAAATCAATTTTAATTTCATATTTAAAAAATGCATTAATATATAATAGAATAATTGAAAAAGTTTCAGTCATATTTATTCCAAATAATTTAAAAAGGAAATAAAGTGTTCATTTTTTACATATACCTCAATGTGAATACTACATATAACTCAAATATCTAAATTATGTTATATTTATTATCTAAATTATGTTATATCATAGCTAGAAATGTAATATTGTTGCATGGATGTTATGGTTTCTATAATAGAGTTGATTCTTTCTTCTGTGTAGTCATAGTTTAGATACTTTTTGTGTGTTATCAATATCTTCTATAGAAATTCCATAAGAAAAACTCTAGTACTAAATCTGGACAGCAAAAGATGGTGTTATATTCATTTTCTCTCTCAATATTATCAACTCCTGGAAAAATAAAATTACAGTAATACCTCGACTTACGCAAACTCGGAGTTACGCGATTTTCAAATCTCGTCGATTCGTCTTTTGTTTGAGCGCCACACAACTCTTGATTACTCACTTACCCCACACTATTGTTCAGCTTACATGTTCGGACGTGTCGGGCGGAATTGACACATAACTACAATTTATCTTGTGTTATTTATTTCTGTGTTTGTTATATCTACGGAGACTTGAGAGACTCTATGTGGTGATTTCTTGTAACCGTGAATGAATCAAAAGACGAGATAAGATTAACGAGAACATTTATTAGCTTAACCTTCTTGATAAAGAGCACTGAGTTCAGCGTTAATACGATTTTTCTTATATCGCAAGTACTTTCGACGAGTATTATATCGTCGTCTTCAGGTGAAAAAAGAACAAATTTGAATTGGAACGTGCAGAATGTTCCAAGTAGAAAACGGAAAAAATTTTTCTTGTCAATTTCTAAATTATAACCCCACACTCGACTTGCCCGAAATATGGGTTACTTTATACCAGCGTTTAAATAGCAAAAAGCGCCAAGAGTTGCACAATTAGTACGATCACTCGTCAACGCATGCGCTGTTAGTCGTGTGGATTTAAGATATTTCGAACGCCGGCAAAAGCTTGGTGCACGTGACCAACGGAATTATCGAATGCTATAATTTAGAAATTGACAAGAAAAATTTTTTCCGTTTTCTACTTGGAACATTCTGCACGTTCCAATTCAAATTTGTTCTTTTTTCGCCTGAAGACGACGATATAATACTCGTCGAAAGTACTTGCGATATAAGAAAAATCGTATTAACGCTGAACTCAGTGCTCTTTATCAAGAAGGTTATACAATTTTGGCGTGAGTTTTATTTATTTATCTATTTCTATTTATTAGCTTACATACATCCCACTTGGATTTTACACAAATTGTGAAATTATACCCTGACTTACGTGGTCATCGCTCAGTCCCACCTATCGCGTAAGTTCAGGGTATTACTGTATTCTACCAAACATATTAAATCATTATACAGGTATACCTCGAGTTACGTCGTTTTGAGCTACATCATTCTCAATTATATGGCGTTTGTCAAAAAATATATGGAAAAATAAAAATCAAGTTTAAGTCATTTTATTCGACTTTACGTCCATCTGCCACAAATACTGATGTCATAATATCACTAGAAAAGCATTTAAAGCAAATAAAATTATATTAAAATATATACATTTACAAGTATGTACTGTATTTACAGTACATGCATTTGTAAATTTAGATTACTTTTTTCTGTACTATATTAAAAACTAAAATTTATTTCTTTTAAAATCAATTTTTCAAAAATTTAGAATCAATTNATAGCAACCAAAATAAAACTAAAATTAAATAAGTGTGTCAGTGTCTGTATTCAGAAATTTCCTAACAATATGGCATGTATTCAATATAGTGGCCTTCTGTAGTGTGATGTATGTATTTCTATTCAATTGTAATGTTCCCAGCTTTTGTGTAGCTTTTGTGTAGTGTGTGTGGTATCACACCTGTACAGGAGAGAACGACAGGCACAATAAGCACCCTATCCATCCTCCACAGATGCCTTATTTCCTGGGCGAGTTCTGTGTACTTGCTGATTTTTTCAGTGCATGTGTTTTGTACATTGTGAGTGTTTGGGATGGTTATGTCTATAATGTATATGATTTTATTGTGTTTGTCAATAAGTGTAATGTCTGGTCTGTTGTGGTAAATTGTTTTATCTGTGATTATGGCTCTGTCGTAGTACATTTTGTGCGTGTTGTTTTCCAATACTGTCTGTGGAATATACTTATAGTATGGTTCGTGAATGTTTACCATTTTGTGTTTCTTTGCAAGCTCTTGGTTTATTATATTTGCTACTTGATTGTGTCTATGTAAGTAATCTGTCTGTGCGAAGAGCTTGCAACCAGAAGTGATGTGTTGTATAGTTTCTGGCATGATGTGACATTTTCTGCATGTGTCATTTGTGAGTGTTGTATCTTTGAGCATGTGTTTTCTGTAGTTTTTAGTATTTATGACCTGATCCTGTATGGCAATCATAATTCTTCTGTCTCCCCAAAGAGGCATCCCCGATCTAACCAGCTGTTTGACGTAGTTTTGTCAACAAAATCCTGGGTCAGGTCATAAGGATGCCAGCTGTGGAGTGCCTTTTGAGCCCACGATTGCTTGATTGTGTCTATGCTTTTTATATGTTGTGTCATGTCTGTGTGTTGTGAGTGTAAGTTTAATGGTGTGTTATTTGAGTCTGCTAGAGTTACTGCTTTATGTAACTGTGATGTTTCTTGTTTCTTGTAGAAAAACTCTCGCAGTGACTGTGTTTGTAGTGAAGGTTAACTATGTCAATCAGGCCACATCCGCCTTTATGTGGAAGGGTTAATCTTTCTGTGGCAGATTTAGGACAATGATGTTTATGCTTAGTAAGTGTTTTCTTGTTTTCATTTGGAGTTGCTCAAGATCTGTGTGAGTCCAATGAATAACTCCAAAAGAATAAGTGCATACTGGGATGATATATATGTTTATTGCATTTAACTGTGTTCTGAGGATAGCATTTAACCTACTTTGGTATTCTTTAATTAATCTTTGCTTTATTTGTGTATGTTCTGTTAGTTTGGCCTGTTGGAATCCTAAATACTTGTAGAACTCACCCTCTTCCATGGATTCAATAACGTCTCCATTTCCAAGTGCAAAATCTTCTTTCTTCAGGATTCCTTTTTCTATGTGAAGTGTTTTGCATTTGTCTAGCCAAACTCCATTTGTATGTCCTTAGTGTATGAATGTGTGATTTGTAGGAGTTGATGAAGTTGTTTCTGTGTGAATGCATAAAGTTTTATGTCGTTCATGTACATGAGATGTGACAGCATAAACCATGTTGTTTTTTCATGTCTGATATTGTAGCCATATTGCATGTTGTTTAACATGTTGGATAATAGGTTCAGGGTTAGGCAGAACCAGAGAGGACTCAAGTAATCTCCTTGAAAAATTCCTTGCCTAATGAATATTTCATTTGTTTGTGTGGAAGTGTTACTAACCCTGAGATGTAGTGTTGTTCTCCAGTGCTGCATAGTGTTTTGGAAGAGTGCAATGAGTGATGGATGTATTTTGTACACGTGTAGAATATGTAGCAGCCAACTGTGCAGAACACTGTCGAATGCTTTTCTGTAGTCTATATATGCCATGTGTATGTTTCTGTGTTGTTTGTGTGCTTGCTGTAGAATGACTGAATCTATGAGTAACTGTTCTTTGCATCCCATTATTTCTACGGCAACCTTTTTGTTGTTCTGTAAGAATGTCATGTTCTTCAACATATTTGTATATTTTGTTTGCAATGCAGGATATCAATAATTTGTAGAGTGTTGGAAGACATGTAATTGGTCTGTATTGTGTGGGGTCTGTGGTGTTGTTGTTTTTAGGTTTTATGTAGGTGATGCCCCGAGTAAGAAATTTTGGCATGTCTTGTGGATTGATAATGATGTGTGTTAGATGTTTAGCTAGTTCCTGGTGAAGTGATGTAAACTTTTTGTACCAGAAATTGTGAATGTTGTCTACACCAGGATCTGTACCTGTATATTTAGTGAGTGTTTCCTAAAATATAAGTGAGAGCATATTAATTAAATCTATGTCTATGTTATCAGTGATGGATGAGGAAGTGCCTGTAGTATCATTAGTTGTAGTTGTATGTGTGCTATTATCAATGCTTGTTGCTGGATTATCCTGACAGGTTATGTGATCTTCATTAATAATGTTAAATGTTTCTGTCTGTTGATGTATTTGATCAGCAACCTGTTGTTTGATAAGTTCAAGTGTTGTTTGTGGCATAATGTTGTTGTGTATAATTGTTCTTTTTTGATCAACAACCCTTTGTTCGGTGACAGTGAGGTGAGCATATTGTTGTGTGAATCTACGGTGTAGTTGTTGTCTCTATGCTGTCATGATTGTTTCGAGTTTTGTGATTGCATAGTAAGTATGAATGATAAACTCATTCATTTCTGTTGTCCATTTCATCCGTTGGCATGGTTTTCCAGCCTTTGTGGTCTGTGAATGCATTGCCACAGAAACACCAAGGCTAGGTTGATTCCTCACATCTGTTGAGGGCATTGCAGTAGCCATGCTTGGGCCGGTGCTGCTTTTGCCACCGGTAACCAAGGGAGACTGCAGCCTATTTTTCGAACGTGAGCCTCTGCCTAACCCACGAATGCGGACCTTGTTAACCCGGGCGACGTCCGAGCCAGTATCACACTTTGATCTGGTTACTACCACTGTTATTGTTATTATTGTTATTATTATTATTATTAACAACTAACTATCTGATCATCAGTTGGATGAAGTGTTCATATGAAAGTTAAATGTTGTATTTTTAAAAGTAAAAAAATAAGTATGCTATAAATCTATCTTATAAGATACAGTAAGACCCCGCTTAACACTGATTCGATATAATGCAGTCTGCTTAAAGCCTTAAAAAAAGCTCAAAATTTAAATTATCGTGGCATTTCTTTGATTTGTATATAATACGATTATTTGCAAACACAAACCAATCAGCAAAAGGTGGCAAAAAGGCGTACTTTCTTTAAATCTATGTTTGTTTGGTGCAATTTTGGAAAAAATATAAAATCATGGATACCATAGGAAATATCGACTTTGCTTGCAAAAATTAACTGATAAATGCATGAATGAAGTGTGGAAGAAGCTATGGCTGAGGGTATCCAAGAATTCTCAACGAAAAGAGCCTATTGCTGTATTGTTAGGTTGACCAAACTCAACCTAATTGATATAGCAGGACTAGGAGATAGACGAGCAGGATATTGAGGAGTTACAGCAGGTTTCTGGTGAGAGCCTTATCAACGACGATCTTGAAGAATTGGCAGAACATGGAATTCATGTGAAACTGGAAAATAGAGACTCTGAGAATGAAGAACCCAAAAAATTTCTCTACAGATTTCCTTAGTAAAAGTTCGGTAAGATTACCGAAATCGTTGATCAAATTGTAGCAAATGATCCAGATTTTGAAAGGAGTGCAAAAGCAAAACGAGGGATTTTGGATGCAATCTTCTGTTATCGACATTTGCTTAAGGAAAGAAAAAGTGACAAATGAAACTTCACGACTTTATTGCAAAAGAACAAACTTTTCAGAAAAGTTGGGACAAGAAATGAACTTTACATTTCTGTGTGCATATCTTTATGTGTTATTTAACATATATTATTATACAAATTAATATAAAAATAACTTAAAATTAAAGTAAATTTTTTAAAAATTTTCGGTCGTTGTTCCCCTATCCCTATTTACTTCACTTAGCGCTTTGTTGTCTAGGAACGCATCCCCATGTTAAGCAAGGTCTTACTGTATAAATATTTAAAAATTTTTCTTTTATGTGTAATATTAAAATTTCTAAAAACTCTAATCCAAAGAACAAAGATGTAAAATTTGTTACAATTTCATGATGAACTCAGGATATTTTTTTTCTAATTATCAATTAGAGATTCAGACTATGTACATTAAAAATTAATTAAAAATTAATTATATAATTTTTTGTACATAGTCTGAATCTCTAATTGATAATTAGAAGAAAAATATCCTGAGTTCATCATGAAATTGTAACTACATGCAAATTAAAGATAACTCGTATCCACCACTAGAG
>NW_019384408.1:572222-700956 GCF_000671375.1 Centruroides sculpturatus | reverse complement strand
CCTTAGGGGACACAACATCAACACTGGGCAGATGTAGGTCTAAACTTAAAACAGGTTAGTTAACTATTGTATAAATATATCCAAATAACTATTGTTGTAATTTACCGTAAAAACAAATGTAATAATTAAAATTTACCAATATATAGAAATGTAAAAAAAAGTTGAAGAGGGGTGCAAGTGATACGAAAATATTGCACCCGAAATGCATAGTAAGTAAGAAAATAAAGAATACGAAGATAAGCTATCGTCTCTGATTAAATGCGGTCCAGGCAAAAAAACGGTGGTTATTTCTGTAGAATTAACCCATGAAGTTTTCATCAATTTTTTGAGGAAATATTTTTGAAAAATTGATTTTAAAAGGAATATCAATAAAACAGCACCATGGATATATATATATATATACATACATACATATCTATTACTTACAGCATAAAATTTATTTGTTTGTAAGCTTAAAATAGATCCTTATTAACTACATATTATTAAAAATGCATTGATATATAAAATACAGAACTGGGAATGGTTATTTGTGGTTTAGCCTAGTGACGAATAAATTCGGAGACAAGTAAATTCAACTTACATCGTTTTTCGACTTAAGTCACCTCTCCTGGAACCAATTACTGACGTAAGGCGAGGTATAACTGTACAAGGGATGAAAATTTAATTTCCAGAATGCACCTTTAAAAAATATATACATGTGCAAATGTATACTAGTAGCTACTAGGACCTTCAAAGTACTCCTTTGTGCATCTATACACTGACTTAGATGACATTCCCATTTCTGAAAACTGTCCTAGAACCCATTTTTTGGAATACTGTCAAGTACCTGTCTCACATTCTGTTGATATAAGTTATATTAGAAACTAAAGCTTCTCACCATGCCGGATTGTATAAAACAAAACACATACTCTATAACCAATAACCGGCGTGAAATACAGTCGACCCCCCTATAAGATTGTTGATTTTTCCGTTTTATATGAATTCCATGTTGTACGAGTCACTTAGATTTTACAAATACGTGTGCCAGGCTGTGAACGGCTCACATATTTGTAAAATCTAAGTGACTCGTACAACATGGAATTCAGATAAAACGGAAAAATCAACAATCTTATAGGGGGGTCGACTTGTACCCAAAACTGGCAAACATTTTCGATGCCCCTCCGGGCTCTTCCTCAGGCTAAATTTGTTTTTTCCATTGGAACGTACTCTGCTTCCTAAAGCTCAAATATGGAAGGAATCCACGTGCCACTTCAAATTAATTTTCATTTTGACCAATGGGGATACGTTATGTGCACCTTATAGTAATTACATGTATCACTTATCAATTTTATGATTTATTGTCTAATAAATATTGCCAAGCCATTGAGAGATTCATTTCATCCTTAAAAAACGACATTGTCTACTTATACAACAAACCTGGGCATAACACTAATTTTTAATGAGGCACGGGTTATCCACACCACCCAGCATCAAGAACATTTAAGAACTTTGGAAGCGATAAAAATTTTTACGACCGATTGCAAATTAACGTGCATTAATTTTAAGGATGAAATGAATCTCTCAATGGCTTGGTAATATTTATTAGATGATAAATCATAAAATTGATAAGTGATACATGTAATTACTATAAGGTTGTGCACCTTATAGTAATTACCGTATCCCCATTGGTCAAAAAGGAAAATTAATTTGAAGCGGCACATGGATTCCTTCCTTATTCGAGCTTTAGGAAGCAGAGCATGTTCCTAGTTAAACACATTTGAATTAAAGAATCCAGTTCCAACGGAAAAAACAAATTTAGCCTGAGGAAAAGCCCAAGAGAGGCATTGAAAACATTTGCCAGTTTTGGGTATTTCACGCCAGTTATTTGTTATAGAGTATGTGTTTCATTATATTAGAAAATCTTTGCCCCTTCAGCAGCACAGTTTTTACTTTTGGAAATAGCCAGAAATCACAGGTGAATAGACAGGAAATTCTAATTGGATAAGCACTTTTTTAGCCAGGAAGTCTTTTACTATAAACATACTGTAAGTTGGTGCATTGTCAAGATGAATAATCCACTTATCTGGCCACAATTCAGGTCTTTTTCTTTTCAACAGAATATCATGATCTCTTCAGCACCTCTAAATATCATTATTGGGTGACTGTATGTCCCTATTCAATAAATAATACTTGATGGACTATCCTTGTTTTCAGCTGTCCACTTTGGGGGTCAGCTGTCACATCCCACCCACCTTTGAATCTCATATGCCACTCAAACATACTAAACATTTTCATAGCATCTTCACCATGTGCCACTTTCAACAGTTTTAACATTTCAATAGTGCTTTTTCTGATTTTCACACAAAATTTGATATTAATATGACATTCTATATTTTGATTGCTCATTTTTATGCCAAAGTGCACATACAGGTCTTTATTACTTCCCCAATAGCTAACAACTGGCTCTATCAGCTTGAAATTTATGCACATATTAGTTCAAATACAAATAATACTCATAATTTCAATATAATTGTATCACATGGCATCATGTGGTTATTCCAAGAATTAAATTGTCACACCTTGTATATATACATACATGCTTCAGGAAATCATGCACATATTCAGAAATTTCAATATACAAGTGTTCAAAAATTTGGTTTTGTGGAAAACCAAATGACTGGTTTTCTCAAAACCAATTTTAAGTTATAACATTTGGCACTTTCTATATATTAAAATATAATTATCATATTTCCTCAATTAAACTCTAGGGTTTATTTTTAAAACATATATATCCCCAGAGTTTTTTCAAGGCTGTAATTTATTACATTACAATACAAGATGAGTAGGTAAAAATTGAAAGAAATATTTTAATTACATGTACATTTCCAGAACTATTTAAACCATTTATTAACTGTATTTATTACCACTACAAAATTTTCAGTAATTATTACTTTCATAATTAACCTGATTCAGAGTCTTCTCATTTGGTTGTTACATTGTCATTTGTGTTTGTTTTGATATCATTGTTGAAATCAAAATCTTAACTACCATCTTCTAGTTCAAATTCACCATTTCCAATTCAAGTTTTCTTAATTATCTTTCAGCTGTTGACTTATGAACTCAATTGTGACTTTTTCACATTCAATATTTAACAATAAAGTACAATCTCAGTAATCCAATATATATGGGACCAGAACAATGTTTAATTAAGATGACTGACAAATTATTGGAAGAAAGATGAATTTAATGAATACACAAACAAATTTGACAGCATAGAGTCAACTGTTAATGATGCAGCAAAACACAAGTTGGACCACTGATCAAAACAACCATGTGTAGCATGGAATTCAACATTGATTGCTGTTGCCAGCAATCAATGCTGAATTCCCACCAAATGTAGTGGGAATTTTGTGGGAGGTACAGTATTTTTGGATGATTTTGGGAGACTGATTTTTATGTTTTTTCAGCATTTTGTTATAAGATACTGTAACTTTTTTGAACAGCCTAAGATAACAAGCTTAGCAATCTTTAATATTATACCAAAGTTCAAATGTTGAAAGTTCATATCAATACCATGCATTTAGTAGAAACACATGAAATTTAGAGGAAACTGAAGTTTGAACTAGTGGGAAGCTTTTTGTGACTTAATAGCAGTGTGGTGATACTTGAAAGTCCACAGTGTCAAATTATATTAAATTAGAAAAGCTAAAAAGAAAAGTGTTAGATTACGGACATGATGAATTAGTGAAGGGCTGGATAACTGAAATTGTACTGTAAGGATAATTTTATTTGCAAAAGTGCTTCCATGCATGTTAAAATAGGAAGAGCTGTCTGTTTCTAGACAATCTGAAGAGGTATACTTTACTTAAATTTCTTATCTGTCACTTAGTTAAATTACATTACCCTATAAAGTGCAATACTTCAACATGTTTCCCATGCTTTTCAACCCATGGTTTATTTTTAACAGCATCTTTATTCCTTGGGTTTATTCAAAGACCAGGAAATTAATCAAGGAAATATAGTATCTGTAAATAGCATTTATTCAAATAATCTTCAATCCTGTCTATACTGATTATCTATTGTTTGGGATCTTCCAGCAGATTTTCATTTCATAACATTTTCCTTTTTTTTAAACTGAGTGATTTTTTTCAAATTAATAACCATTAATTTGATTAATTTCTTGGAATAATTTTTGTTCTGTAGATATCTGATCTAATCAAAACAGTGATAATTGATTTAATTTAATACATGTCAAAAAGCATTGAACTTTCCATTGAACAGATGTCACATAGTAGCAAAGGATGTTAAATTATCTCATATGAAAAATTTTCATTTAACTCATTGTAAACATAAAACCTGAGAACATATTTTAGCTTCCAATTCATGTTAATATATGGAATGTCTTATGGTAAATATTTCCTGAAAAACATTTTTAATAGAAGATTTAGCATATATTTCAATTTATCATAATGTTATTTTTATGACACCAATTTCAAAAGAATCTTAAAATATCTCCAGCAGAAAGTTTGAAACATTTGTCTATATTTTAGTTTATTAATCTATGAGTAAGATCTGCATGTTCCAAACTGAAATGCTAGCAGAAACATGATGTATTTTGATTATTATTGAACATGTTTAAAATATATACAAATATATCAAGATATACAATTATCTTGTTCTGTATATTTGTAGTGATTTCAAAATATAGAAGATACAATTTCTGTAGTATCATTAATGTTTCCAGACTTTTATGTAATATATGTGTTATGACACCATGGAACAGAGGACAATAGACACAATAAGCACTATCCATCCTCCACAGCTACCTTATTTCTTGGGTGAGTAGAGTGTATTTGCTGATTTTTTCAGTGTGAGCATTTTTCATGTTATGAGTGTTTGGAATGGCTATGTTTATTATATAAGCAAGCTTATTGCATTTTTCAATGAAAATGATAAAGCAATTTATCACAGTAGATCTGCTATCTGTGATTATGTCTCTATCTAAATATATAAAATTACTTATTGTGACTGACTGATTCATCATCGCCCAGAGCAAACCACTGAACCTGAAGAAGTGAAATTTTGTACACAGTTAGGGTACATCATGAAAACGCACACTAAGAAGGGATTTTTGGAAATTCCCCCATGGGAGGAGAGGGAGAAGATTAAGGCTTAACCTGAAGAACGGTTTCTACTGTACTATTTTAAATGCGATTTTTTGTTTTCAACTACGTTTAGTCTTCATTGAGTACTTAGGTGTATTAAATTGATAACATTTCAGACATTGTTATAAATATTTTTATATATTTCAATTTTTTAACCAAATGTTCAAACCATTTTAAATTTGAATTTGTTATTGCATATTTGTTCAATTATAGAACAATTGTAAATGTTCCTGAAAATTGATCAAATTGAAAATAGTTCATTTGATTCTCAGCAATTCTCATCATTCTCAGAGGTAGGTGTTATATAACAATTACTATGGTTGTTGAAATACTGAATATAAATGGGGTTTGCTTGCAAAATCCGTGCAGGCGAAGTTGCGGGTAACAGCTAGTCATAGTATATTTTGTGTGTGTCATTTTTCTAATACTATCTGAGATGCATATTTGTAGTATAATACATTGATGCCTAATAATCTGTGTTTTTGTGCATGTTGGAAAAGCCGAGAAAGTTACATAACTTGTTGCTAGATTTTTTAATAAAGTACAAAGTGAAGATTTTAGAGATTTTATTCTGTCAAATTCTGAAGTATAAAGTGTCCATTTGATGATATGTAAATTTTCTATCATTTTCCTGGCTATAAAAAATGAAGAATGCCATTTTTTTTTTTTAGTTCTTAATTCATGATATTAAATGTGATTACTGTTTTTTTTTCTTTTGTCAAATGTATTCAAGAAAGATTAGTGCTCAAGTTTTTTATTTTTTTATACATTTGAAACAGTTATTTTCATAATATTGTTCTTAGATTTTTATTTAGGCTATTTGGTATAATTTGTTTTTAATTAATTATATTAGAATAATGATACTTATTTTAATTGGTATGATTCAATGTTGTGTTCAACTTGTAATTTTTTTAGAAGTATATTTCATATGCTTATTTTCTGATATTATTAAATTTAAATTTATTTTTATAAATTTAAATTTAATTTATTAAAATAACTTCAAAAATAACTCACCATCCCTGGACATTCCAAGTGCTATACATTTTTGTAAACGGCAATATTGGCACCTATTTCTATTCACTCTATCAACCACACAGTTTTTTTGCCTTGGGCATTGATAATTTACAACACCAGATTGACTCCTCCTAAAAAAACCCTAGAAAAAATTTACAAAATGTAAATATAAAATTATTATTTCAAATACTATATCATACTTAAATAGACAATCCTTAATATCAATACAAACTGATATTACTTAATAATAAACCAATTAATATTTGTGTTCATTACTAAAATCATCTTTTCATTTAAATATATATTATGCAAAAGGAGTACATCCAATTCTTCTTTTATTCTGTAATTTGTTCCTGAAAAATCTATGTAAAAAAGATACTGTCTGTATGAAAAATGGAAAATTGGTTTCAAACCATAAAAGTAATAAGATAAATCAATTAATATAATAGTACTTGTCTAAACAAAATATTTCAATTTTAATTAATAAATCAGAGAAGGGATAGCTTTAACTTACGTATCAGCAAAAGTTAATAAATTTATATAATTTCTTTTATTTGACTTTTTCAATTAAACAGTAAAATACTTTTAACTTTTAACATGAATTTGAATACAAAAACTATTCTGTACTGAAAAGAAACCAGAAGAAATGTAATCCGCAAATATTATGTAATTCAAACTTTGAATTACATATTATTTCGTCCACTAGTACTTATCTATTAACATTTGAATTACATTTTTCTGACATCTTTAATTATGGAATAAAGTAAGAATGAAAGACCGATTGTTACTACATACATTGAAATAAGTTGTAATAAACTGCAAAAACAACAAAATTTACTTGACCATGTGTGGCAGCCTTAAATGCATATACTAAGATATAGTTGTTTAATATTGATGTTAATTTAATGATAATTTTTTTGAACAGTAATTAGTTAGCATTAATTCGATCAAAATCTGAACCATGAGCTATATTAAATTGCTTTGAATAAATTGTGCAATCATCAGATAAAAATTGATGTAATAGTAAAAATAACTGTAGCATAGCAAACGTAAGTAAACAAATTAATGTTGCACAAAATTTTATCATATTTTATTACAACAATGCCATTCCTGATAATTAAGTTTTATTGTAATTAAATATAATAAAATTTTGTGCAATATTAATTTCTTTCTTTACTTTTTGGTATATTACAATACATATACATACATGCTACAGTTAATTTTTATCCAATAATTACAGTCTTCATTCATAACAATTTAATACAGCTTCAATTCAATTAAAATCCAAATCATAAACTAACTAATTACTGTTAAAAAAATTATCATTGCTTAAAATTGATGTTAATTTAACTTTATCTGAAAATAAATTTATTTGTTCTGAAATCAAACTTACATTTTCTGAAAATCACTTTACCTTTCTGAAATAGAATTTACTTTTCCTGAAATTGAAAATGAAAAGGTGTAGAAATAGAAGTATGAATATTTTTCTTTGAATTATAATCAAATGGAGATTTTAAAAACGGCAAGTTTGTTGAAATGTATTAGATCAAGACAAATTGTGTAAAAAAAAAAAAAAAAAGAAAGAATTGGATGTAAGCTTAAATTGTCAAATTTAATAATTTATTCCAATATATAATCATTAAATTCAAAAACATTAAATAAAAATAAATTTTATATTAATAAACTTCTTAAACTGGAATCCTGTTCCAGCAACAAGTTTTGTAATGGATTATCATTATTGCCTTCTTTATTATTATTTTTGTATTTATGAATTTTATTTTGTTATTTTAGTTATTTGTCATTAACTCATGTTTGGACACTGGTAAGAATGTTAAAATTTAAATTTTTAAATAATTCTATTACACCAACCAATGTCAAATATTATCGGACTAGAAATGGCTATAATATTAATAATTTATAAAACAATTTGGCACTAGAGTTAGGCATTAGGCACCATCTCTTGATAAATTTAATAATTATAATTTTAATTAAATAATTCAGAACTACTGGAAGAAAAGAATCGGTCCAGAGTGGGACTCGAATCTGCAACTCCTGCTAACCGTGCAGATGAGTTGCCAATTATGCTACCCAGTCCACCAGTCTGATCTCCTCTTCCAGTATATACAAGCTTACGATATAACCATTGATGGTTATTACAATGCTGGTTGGGGATGCATACAGCACCCACGTCCTATAAACATCTCACAGGCACTCAAATGGCAATCACAAACCCCGGCAAGGCATATATAAATAAACAAACATCACCACTAAACCTGATATATTTTAAAGCTATACACCAACCAATGCCAAATATTATTGGGCTAGAAACAGCTATTATAGCCATTTCTAGCCCAATAATATTCAGCTAATTCTATTACACATATGTTTCATCCTGACAATAACTACTAAAATAGCAAAAATGTTTGATAAATGAAAAACTTGTTGTTGGAACAGGTTACAGCTTTAACTTTAACCTTTTTAATAATATAAATTTAATTTTTTCAGCAATAAAATNAACAATGTATTAAAAAAATGCATAAATTTAAAATAAAATTTAGAATACAGAAATTACAATTTATCTGAATATTGTTGCATAAATAAAAAACAAACTAACAAAAACAAGTTAAATTAAAATTATTAATAAGTTAATAAATGTTTATTAATAAATAATTTTAGTTTTTTTTATTGCTTTTATTGTTTGTTAATTAGTTTTATTTTCAAGAATATAATAAGTGCTTAAACTTTCACTTCAATCTTTCATTTAGATAAAATCTAAATTATTTAAAATCATATAAAGTTGTTGAAATGCCCTATTATATTAATAATATCAAAATTATGTCATTACTAGCATTTACTCCTAAAAATGTCTTCAGAATTAACTTAAATTGTTACATGATCATCATCAAATAATCTAGATGATATTAAATTATTGAATTACTGTATTGAGTTATTTTCAGGACAGCATTTTCTAGCTTACTATTTGCTATTTCTAAATCTTATGTTTATTTTTATAGTTTTTAACCTAATTCAAACTTTTCTGTAGTATGTAATGTAAACTTTTTTTTTTCAGTTAAAATATACAAAAAGTTTTCAGATTTATAAATTTGAAAGTTTAACTAAATTGTTGTTTATCAGGCATCTCACATATACTGAAGCAAGTTAGTTTGTTAGTTTCAAAACACAATTGAAAATCACTAATATAATATAAGTACAGTACATATAAAGAAAGATTATTAATCATTCATTTAAAAATTAACCTATATATATTTTTAACTGTATTTTTATTTAAATAATGTTTCATTTGATAGTCAATAGAAAAATAAATTTTCAGAATTTTTATGCTTATATTTCTAAGATGTTTGAAAATATAAAATTAAAACATTATACATAGTATAATGCATATGGTACCTAAACTAAAAAGAATTAATGCATAGAAACTGTGAAGTTAAACTAATTATAAATAATAAGTATCTACTGTAAATCAGAATATAATGTGTCCAAAAATTAATGATAGGGTTTCATGAAATTATTGTGACAAACACATTAATCATTATGCTCTGGGAGTTTTTGTATTCCAATTAGTAACTCAAGTATGTATGGTATTAGTAGATATTTATATGTGTATCATTAATAGCATGGCATACATGACATCAAATTTTAATTATTTCATACCATGCTCAATTAAGAATGTCTGGAATGATGCATGTAATTGCATCATGGACATTTTTCCTTGAAATGAACCAAATCCTGAAGTCCTTTGCTTTACAACAGTAGTTCCCATTTGGCAGTTATGAATCCAAGGGCATTTAAGACCCAGAGTTTATGCTAAAAATTTTGCAAAATATTGCTAAACTGTGTTTTAAAAAAATTCAGAAGCAAAATTAAATTTACAGTTTTTAAAAAATAAATTTTAACTTTTTTATAATATTACCATTATTCTCATAATCTTTTATATTAATTTAATTATATAGTAAACAACACACAATACCAGGGTGTAGTTAACAACGCAACCTATGAACCGATGAACATTTCTCTTTTGTTTTTTCGTCGCACACTGGTCATCAGTTCATAGGTATGTTGTTTATATAGTTTGACTTATAAAAACACTTGAAAAATTATTTATCAAATTAAATTTTCCTAACATTATGATTATAGGATAATTTTTTCATTCATTATAGATTAACTGAAATCTGAAAAGTGTGCTATGTGTAAATTAATTTAAATTTAAAAATCATATTTAAGTTATCAATAAGCATCAAAATTTACAAATTCAATTTAACATTAGAACAACATTCATATTGGAACAGTTAAACACTTTCATCATTAAAAAACTTAGATTTATCATTCAATATTGCCCAATTTTTTGATTATACTAGATCAGCAATGGCAAACCTTTTTCTGAAGATAATAAATTTCAAATTCAATTTTGACCTAACTCCAAATCATGGATCAAATATTTGAATAATTAAAAAAAAAATAACAAATACTGTTTATAATTTATTTAACTTTTTAATTTATATCAGAAGAATAACAATAAATTCTATATAAGTGAAAAGAAAAATAATTGAGATTTATAAACATAAAACTGGGAAATAAGATAAAACTTTAAAATTCCACAACTCTTATATTGTTTCACTTTTTAATATAACTTACAAATATATTTGGCCCTCATGATAGACTTTGGGTATATCACTATATTAAAACCTTTACCAAATCTGAAGTTTGAATGAAGGATTGTTCCAAACATAACTAAACAAATTATAAAATTGACAGAATCAATAAAATCTATCTTCAGTAATTTTTATAATTTATGCAATTTAGTAAATTTCAATCACTGAACTTTGAAAACTTGTAATAGTTCTATTGGAAGAAGATCATTAATCAACTTAGCAACTATTTGACAACTATTTTTTAAAATATTTGTGTCTTTTTGCTATTTTTAGCAATTTTGCAATTTAATTTATATCTGTTTAACAGACTTTTATTCTGTTTCAAATAATTTAGGTTTAACAATCCTATTTGAAATTAGAAACTTATGTCTAAATAATTTAATTAAAAATTTAAAACATACCTTACAACCCTCACATGTTATTACACCATAATGTACACCTGAAGATTTGTCACCACAAACTTTACAAGGAATAATTTCAATCTGAGCTGTAAAAATATGGAATTTTATATTCATTCATTATGAATATGATTTTAATTATATTACTACTAAAATTTCAAATTAATAATAATTAAATTTGATAAAAAATTATTTATAACTTCACAAAGATTACTTTAAAAATCAGCAATGTTTAAATAAAAAATAACATTAAAAATTTTAAATATTAATAATAGGAATTATACATTTAGTTTAATAGTTATTAAAATTTTTCAAATGATAATTAAAAGAGTATTTAAATATTATCAAATTATTTTTAAACAGCAAAATAAAATAGCATTACATTATGACTACAGAATTGATCAAAGATACCAGGTTATACTACTATAAAATAGGAAGAAGTTGAGAAATGATCTACAAAAAAAAATATAGATGAAGATGAGGATAAAAAACAAGAATAAACAGAATAGACAGATGGTCAAAACCTTTTTGGATTAAAAATTATGAATATAAAAAGATTTATACAATATTATTTTTAAGTCTCTTTTTATACCCTTAGTGAATTTAATTATGTTTAAGAGTGGTTAAACTTTGACAAGGATGAATCAGTGACTATAGTTAATCTGTAAAACTAATTAATGGATCTTTAATTGTGGATGAAGTTGCAGTATCTTCAAAATAAAATTTGTTATAATAAATATATAATAAAATATTTTATTTTAATTTAACAACCTATATTTAATTCATTGCATAAATATATTAAAACAGCAATAAAGTGAATGAAATTGTATAATCCCAGGAATTCAAAAATGTTTATGGTCTTGAGAACAGAAAAATAGCTGAGACTCAAACACTATTCACATGAAATGAAGAAACAAAAGTATCTCCATTGGAGGAAGAGGAGATTATGAAAAAATTTTCTTCATTAGCTTTTCATCTCTGTATAAAAAAATTCTATGTAAAAAGATGTTACATTATCAGTTTAACATTAGAATTCTTTTGCTCTTATTCTTCATCTAATTTTGCTTTCCTGTAGTAATTAGAATTTATAAATTGTGGTAACTGAAAAGTGAATATAATACCCAATCTGGATTGTATTTTTTAATATAGTGTAGAGGACAATTTGTATACCTTAACTGTCACATATCTCCAAATCTGAGAAAATGTCTTTTAAAGAAATTTAAGCAATCCATACAATGATTTTTACAATTGATTTTTTTTTTGTGTTTTTAATCTATTTATCTATTTACTCCAAAACAATATTCTGTAAAATAATTTTACTATATCCAAAATGGTCCTATATTATTAGATTAATATACATAAAATTTGAATATCAACAGAAGTAAAACAATAGTAATAAATTCATTTAGCATTTAAAATTTGACCAAATGATATTTAAAATTGAAACTTAAATTTAAACACACATCTGTTTAATAAATTTTAATCATAATCAAATCTACATTTTATACTATCAATTTAATAGTGGATACAACAAAATATATAAACTTTATAGTTTCAATTTATTTAATTCTTTTTAAAAAAGAGTCTTTCATATCTCTAACTGGATAAGATTATTTACTAAAATATAAATATTTTAGTATTATTTAATAGATTAAAAATATAAAAAAATTATGATTGCTGACAGTAAATTTTATTCTAAAATAATCATGATTAAAATTCAAATTTAATATATAAAACCAGTTATTCAGATTTTATTCATTGTAAACAATTAACAAAAAACTTGTTACAGATTTTTATTATGAGGAGGCTTGTTTCCAAGAAATACTGTGCTAAAAATCAAAATTAATCCTCAGAATACAATGCAAATATATTATTATGAAGTTAAAAAACTACAAATTAAGCAGACTTAAAAAAAATGACTTTCAAAGCAATAATTATAGGAAATATTAAATTCCAATTTCAAATAAAGAATTAATATAGCAATCTTATATTATTATTCACATACTGTATATTCCTTTAATTCAGCAGCATTGACTTTCATGTGTTATTTAATTCATTTCACTATAAACTCATACTGATTATAAAATGATTTAGATTAAAAAATTGAATTTTTACTTAAATATTTTATAATGCTTATTGTTATATACAGTTTTATTTATGATAAATAATTTGTGATAAATCATACAATTCTTTTCATTATAAAATATAATATAGATATAATTTTATGATTTATTTTGGCCAGCTGTTAGATTTTCTGTTAGCATTACTGCACAAAACTTCCACAACTTTTTATTCAAACTGATAATATTTAAATTTTTTAAAATAATGTAAAATGTATATTTTCACTGTTTCGAGATCATTTAACAGATTACTTTGATTAGAAATGTTAGATAATATTAATATTTATGAAAAGTTGTTCTAAGTTACCATTTAATAATTGTTTTTATCCTCATATTCAAAATCTACAAGTTAACAATTATTTTTAATTTTTAAAAATTTCATCCAGTTGGACTAGATTATGAAGTAGGAATAATGAAACTATAGAAAAAAGAAACTACAGTATCTAATACAAGTTTAATCTTTTTTTTTGTTTTTTAGTAAAAACAGTTATTATTCAATTTTCTATTTTGTGCACAGAACAAAGCATTTCATTAAAACTTATAATAAATTGGATTATTGGTCTAAAAGTATAATGCATTAATTCTGCATGATAAATATCGTGCAAATTGTAAAAATATCATCATGGATAGCCACTTCATAAAGGTTGCTTACCTATGAATAATGAATAATTGAAATTTGGTAGTAATATTTGAATATTAATATTATAATCATGTTTCTTTCAATGATAATTATGACAAGTTGTTTATTGTAAATAATGATTATTGCAACATATATACTGCATTAACAATTAATATTATAAATTGGTTTATTCTGAAATGTATAGATTGTGGTAAGAGTTGATAGTTTGAATATGAAATGTCAAGTTAATAACTACTTTTGTATACTAAATAGTATACTTTTTCAAAAATTATATATCAATTCCAAATAAATATATTATAATTTTTGAAAAAATGCACTTTATACAACAGCTGAGTAACATTTAAACTAAAATAAATCAGAAAGAGAAATTTTTATTTTACAAATTAACTGGCACTTCTTCTATACAGTATTTTGTTACTTTTCAGAATTATCTTGAAAAATAACTAGTTTCCAAATTTTGACTTTACTATGGGTATTTTTTAAGGTAAGTTCAAAATTTTGGAAACATTCAGCTACTTGTTCAGAAAGATTTGAAAATTTATAAAAATGCAGAAATCAGCTGAAATGTAAAAAGCAAACAGATTTTACTGTCAACTTTTTTCCCCATTAAAAATTGTTCATTGCATATTTGAAAATTTGCTTTAGACAAATATACTGATCGACTTCTAATACAAACTAATCAAAATGCAAAACAACACAAAATAGACAGTCTGAATAGCTGTTATTTATTGAATAAATAACAGCTATTCAGACTTAATTATTAATTAGATTTATAGAAGAAAATGGTTATATGTGATTATTTTTTTTTTAATAAAATCATATGTAATCAGATAATTTATTTATAAATAACTTACAATATTAAAAATGACTTCACATTTTAAAAGTCAAATCAATGATCAGGAAAATCTAATAGCCTATATTAATTTTATAAATAAAAATTTAGTAGCATTATCTTTGCAAGAATTTTCAGCACATTATTGTTTCCTAGAAAAATGAATTACTTGTTATAAAATTTCGAAAATAAAAAAATCACGGGTTTTGAAAAAGAAGACATTTAAAAATGATTAAATGAATAACTAATACATAATTTAAAACTTTTATATTAATTCTCAAGAACAGCAATGTCTGCAGTGTGTAAAAGATAAACAATTATAGCAATAAAATTTTATTGCTACAAAAGTTAATTATTTACTGTGTAAAATAAGTTGTATAACTAATATATAAAACATTCTAAATTCTCAGCATCCTTAAAATGCTCATAAAAAACTTTACTGGTAATAATTTTTTATATTAATAATTAATTTTCACATAAATTAAATATATAATGAAAAGGTAAAAAATGTCTTTAAATATATATTTCCTTTGTATATATATTGTTCATATATTAAATATATGTTTCCTTTGGCAATTTATGTATTTTTGATGAGATATTTATTTTCTAGAAAAGTAAATGTAAGTTATAAATAATTGTTATAAATATGTGAATATGGTGGTTTTTTTTTTTTTCAATTTTGAAAATTGAGTTAATCAGGAAATTTTAATAAGATAATGAAAAAACCCTTGTCTGATAACATAATATAACAATACAGTATTACAATTTATAATTATTAAAAGTACACACAGTGAAAGTCTTAAAACTACAAATTAAAAACTATCAAATTTAAAACAAATTTTAAAATTTATAACCGGTGTTATCAATAAACTAAGTGTAATTGTTTCAAACATTATATGATTTTGCCATCAAAACTGTTAGTATTGATGGCAAATCTCATTTCTTATATATGGCTATAACAGCTCTTAAATTCAAATCTGTATACTAGGTAAAGAATAAGCTGAGTTGCCTGAAGATATTATAAGTTTTAATTTTGTATTATAGTATTATAAACAGCAAATTCATTCATTATTTATGAGTCATCTTAAAGTATTATATATTATTCCCTTTCTGCCACAACAAATCTTTGAACCCAGTATAGATTCTCACGATTTTTCATGAGCAGTGCAAATTAATATGTCATTCTCCATCTTGCTAGCCATCCTACTACACATAAGGCTCATCTGTAATTGGTAAAAAAATGAGGTCAGCAGTATAGCATGAAAAATATCTTATCTTAACAATTTCAATCCTATTTTTCTTGAATAACTCAAGAACTATCTGAGAACAATTTCAAATGCAAACTACATTTTACAATAGAGTTGATGCAGATCTTATTCTCTTAAAAATTACTTGCACCAATTCTAAGAGAATTATTTCCTGAGAAAATAGCTAGCATCTACAACAATCTAATTTGAAGTAATAATAATTTCATATCAAGATCTAAATAATAATCATTTTATTATTTATTTATTTATTTTACAATCCTAAAAAAAAACAAAAACAATCTGTTTCACAGAAACAAAATTTAACTGAAATATTTTTAACTTTTTCTTAAAAAATATTTCAGTTAACAGTTTTTGATGTATAATTATATGCAAGTAAAAATAGCCAATGAAGTTAATTTAAAATTAATGAACTGATTAATTTTGCCTATCTTACCCACTTTAACAATAAATGAGATTGGTGAAACCTGCTGAAAAACATTCCTGGATTAGCATTTATCAAATTCTGGTTACTTCATTAGATTATGATCATATGATTCTACCAAAATTATTAAAATAAAAGTGAGAAAAGTTTCATGATATTGAGTAATGAAATGGAGTTTTATGCAATATATCATTCCCCATTATTCATTTATTCTTACATTTCTCAAAATGATTTTTTCTTCTTTGGCAGATTAGGAAAGAAAAAAATTTGAAACAAAGTATCATGTATATTCAAATCATTATGTTGCATATAGTAAACAAACGACACAAAAAGGAAACCCTAAAATTTCTCAGAAACCATCTTTCCTATATGATTAAAATTCTATAGCTCCATGACAATTTTTTACAATTATATTATAGCAGAATCTATGCCAAATTTTGATTTCTGGTGAATTAATTAAGCGATCAATTCCAAAATAACTCTAATCTTGAATTTTATGCTTTTTCAAATAAGAGATGATGATAATTTAGTACCTAATTTTAACAATGACGATTTAAAAAATACGAATGATATTTTTTCATGATAGAAGTAATGTTTTGTTGACTATTAAAATAAGTAATCGTTCAAAACTTTGAAGTTTGAGCATATTGTGGCACCCACGCGAATTTCAAGAGGTAGGCACCGGATGTATCTTATTGGTCTCCACCCCTCAAGTCTCCAATCGATCCTGATCAACTACATCTCCCATCTGTTAGCCAATTATCTTTCATATAAAGGACAAATAACCCCGAATATTTTTCAAAATTACACGTTCAAAGCAACAATCGATTTTAGGTCGTCTAAGAATAATGGACCAAAACATGGCCGCCACAGCGTTATTCGCCGATGAAGCATATTGTAGTTGATAAAAAAAATTGCAACAATGTAATTACAGTAATGATGACATTCGTTATTTTTCTTTATTATTTGGCTGGTTTAAATAAAATCAGCCAAATAATAAAGAATTTATAATGGCAATCAAATTCATTTTTTTCAACATAAATAGTCTAATTTACAAGTTTGTAAAAGTTTGTAATTTGCTGGCTCGCGGCTATTTTTTTTTAAATCTGAAAATTATTGTAGAAATCTGTGATATTAATTAAACCATGGACTGATAACAATTATGAGAATAGATTTCACATAATAAGTAATTGTTTTCAATTAAAATTATCTCAAAAATATGCATCCATGTTCAATTTTTGTATAAGATGTATATGCTGAAAGTTTCTATTTATGCTAACTTTCAGTCATGCTGAAAGTTACTATCGAGTATTAAAAAGTCTAACAATTGGAAGAGTTTCTGATTATTTTTCCAATCAAAAACCTATTTAAAAAACGTTTCTTCCATTGGAATTGTAGAATATTTCGATTGGGCTATGTTAAAATGGATTTTAATTAAAGAAAAATTGTGATTTCTGTAAAACATTTTTTAAAAAGATTACAACATTTACATTGCTCAAACAAGCCAGATTTTCATACAGAATGTGATAAACTACATCGTGACAACAGTCATCAAGGACGACTAGTAATACTTTATGCATAGAAATTATACTCACTAAAGGACGTTAAATGGTAATAAATATTAAAAAAATGAGTCGCCAGAAAAATATTTTTATAAAATATATTTTGTAATTAAAATATAGTTTTAATTAATTTCGACAAATACATTTAATAAGCAGCTCGCAATCTATATAAGAAAACCAGTTTTCTCGAATTCTATAAAACAAGTTGTAGTTCATTTTTGATCGTATGCAAAAAAATAAAAACAAAAATGTGTGTCCGGAAATATGTTGCTTTTAAATTTATATAAAAATAATTCTTTAATTACTATCTCTTTTTAAAAGTCAAACTTTTAAAATAACTTGTCCAGAATTCACATATTGTGAAATCGGTAAAACAAATTTAAAAAATCTTTACTAAATTATGAAACACTTCATCAAAACTCAGTAACAAGTTGGTTTGGTTTGATGAGATACGACAGTTACGGAACACGTAGGCAATATGCCAAGGGAGTATCTTTCGGAAGGACTTTCTATGGGAAACTGTGTAGCCCTATTTAGGTGTCAGATACACGCTGGTCATGCGAAAACCTGCGCCCAACTAGCGATGTTCAATGGTTTTATCCACTCGGTCACTGGTGGGCACTAGTTATAAATTGGATTGGATCTCGAGAGATCAGATCCAATTTATAGCACGTAAAGGCTATACAGTAAACTTCAAATTTTGCACACTATTGATTGGTCTGATCGGAATAATCGACCAGAATGGATGAAAATTGACATCTTGATCAGTATTATGCGTTCCGTTCTGTCTATTTTAATTTTTATTAATTTAATTATGGAAATAATTCAACTGACAATTTTTTAGAAACAGCGAAGACATTTAACAGAAGAGGTAGAGAAGTATTAGTAAATTTTCATATAAACAATTCAAATTTTGGAGAAATTAAACTGACAGATTCGTGAAGTATATTACAATTCGATATTTTATTTTTATTAGTTTTTTATTGTCGATATAGTTTTTGCTTGCTAAATAGCATTTAAAAAATAGAATAATGGCTTTGATAAAATGAAATCTCCAAAAAGAATATCAACATGTACTGTACAGTACATTGTAAACTAAAAGACTATTGGAGACACTTAAAATTAGAATGTAATAACGAAAACAATATCATTTATCATTCCAAATTAACTAAATGAAAAAATTCGAATTAGAAAAAACACTCATAATTATTGTTAGTCTGTCACTAATAATGACAAAATCATCAGAAATTGAATCATGTTAATATGCAGTATATAATAACCATAAAGTTACAAATACACTTTCACAAACTACTTTAGAATGAAATCATAAATCGATAATCGATTAAACAGCTTATATCAAAGATAAATTTTGCCGTTTTGTTGTAAGTATTAAAAAATTTATAGTTGGCCCACTGATTATTATTAGTATCATCAGGGATGTAGCCACACGCGGCGATGTTCCCAATATTAATGTCTTTCCGCCTTTCACCACCGGCTCCCACTGCTGCTTCAAACCAATTTAAAGGTAAGCAGCGTAAAAAAACAAGCAGTTGACAACTGGATGAAACAAAACAGATATATCACTCAAATATACTAGACTCCACGAACAGTCACGAGGTACAGAAATAAAATCTAATACTTGTTCAGCTTTTATCTCTTTTATTGAGCATTGTCACGTGCATCTGTGGTTTGCATGTGGCATGCAAGAAACTGCAACATCGATATGGCAGCTTTTTTCACAATAATGTGTTGCTAGTGATCTAGGGGAGGCCCTAACAAGGTTTTCAGGTGGTGCAAGATCTCATTGTGGCGCCCCCTATAGAGACTAAATTGTACATAGAGACTAAAGATAACACATTTTTTACATTATTAGTAATTCAGACCTCCGAAAGATTAGAATAGTAGTATGGATGAGAAACAATAACAGTAAAAAGAAACAATATTTCTTTGAAGAGGTTAACAGTCTACAACGTTAAGTGCGAATTTCACGCTATGTGTGTATACCTTTGAAATGCGCACAACCTAGCTCACTATTGTATAAAATTTATTTTGGCGGGTAGGGTTAAATAGTAATAAGGTGATTGGGTTTTATTTTTTGCGCAGACGATCTATTGTTACATTTTCGCCCCCCCCCTTATGACGGCGCCTGGTGCGGTCGCACCGTTCGCACCGCCCTAGGGCCACCTCTGTAGTGATATAGTAGCCTACGTAGTACTTATGCTGTCCCCGCAAGCCATCAGCGATGCTGAAATTTCTACAACCTCAAAAATTTCTGGTTATATCTCTATTATTATTATTATTATTATTTTCTTTGAATTTTAAATTCAATAATTATAATCTCAAAATGAAGCAGAACAACAAAGCTATAGAAAATTAACCAAATCAGAAAAAATATTGCAAAATTAACTTTTAGTGTTAGCTGACTTTTTCAGCAAAGAATAAAGTTAATAAAAGATATCCTTATTAGTAAATACTATTTGCAAAATCTTAAAAACGTTAACTTTTGATCAGTAGCGTAGCGTAGTGGGGGTGGCAGGGGCGGCCCGGGTGGCACTTTTTAGGGGGCGGCAAAATTTCGCAATAAATAATAATAATAATATCTTGTAAGAATTTGAACCATTTTATTTCATATTTTATCCACCTACGACTCGGACCGATTGAAATGAGCACTGAATAGTGTTACCATCCATCCGGATAGTCCGGGATATCGTGCGCAACCTGTTGACCATTTTCTTTTTGCTTGTACGATTTATTCGTACACACCTACCACATCCAATACAGCTAGGTCACTTGCGTTAATCCTAACCAAGTCTCCCTAGTCGCTAACTGTAACTGATTTAAAACCAGCATACACTGCACATTATTCTTCGCATTGCAAAATGACATACGCATGCGTCAGGAACTTCTATTCGAACAAACATCACCTGCCGTCAGGGTCGGCGATTTTAAAAAGGTGGCAACACTAGCACGGAATTTTTCATTGCTTATTCTGTGACGAAACTGAATTTTAGTCTTTTAAATTGAGATACCTAAATAAGGGGGGGGGGCGAAATTTTTCTCCGCCCCGGGCGGCTGACACCCACGCTACGCCACTGCTTTTGATAGAATAAGAATGAAGAACTGGCACCAAAGAAAACAATAGACAATATTGTGAGAAATAGTATAAAGAAATTTCCGAAATTATAAAAAAAAATCTAAAAACTACATATCAACTAAAACAAAAGTAATACAAAAGAAAAAGAGCCATTACTGAAGTAGAAACGCGAAAAAAAAAAAAAATAGATATTTGGAATAATTTTGGACGCGGTAGTGTAGAGAAGTGAAAGCACCGAAGACAAAATTCAAGATGCTGCCTGAACGATAACGTATTGTAAAATTTCTTAAACAGAAATACGTAGATCATCGGCTACCATCGATTTCATAATTTTTATAACATCAGCTACAATTCTGCGACATTTTTGACTGAACATTCGAACATTCGATATAAAAATAACGTTTACAAACTGTTTCCTTCGAAAGCATAAATCGGTTAAAGCGACTACAAGCAGCTTTACCAGGTAATGCGTCCTTTATTTCTAATTACAAAAAGACCAGGTTAAAAATTAAGTCCAAAAACTTTCAAATATTGAGGCTAGTGAGTGAAAGTAATAAGCAAGTGTGGTCAAAATGCTTTTGAAATTTCTGGTTACTTCTGAAAAAAACTAGTCTTATGCAAAACATTTCTGAATAAGAACTAGTGAAGGTCAGATTAATATCGAACTGTTTAAATATACTAATACAATGTTTAAATTAAAAATTTGTAAATTTCGTGAGTAATGTATAGAAATAAAACGATACATATAAATTTTTTTTTTATAAATTTTCAAAAACCATAAAGATTGTGAGACTTATTTAGGGAATAATTCTCATTATAATTACAAAATATTTGTCTTATTTTTTAAAATAATATTTGTAAAGAATTATTATATTATTAAAACTGAAGAAAAACAGACTAGAATCTTCAGAAAAAAATGCTGCACAAAAGTTTTTCACACTAAAAATAATGAATGAAAAAGGCAATGAATGAAAATTTAGCAGATAAAATGTCCACGGCATTCGTTAATTATACAGAAAATTCTTTATCAAATACACAGAAAAAAATTCTAAAATTTTGACTATGTGAAACCTAAACAATATTAACAATATATAATTTATATGAAAAATAAATGAAAACTAGAAGCAGTCTAAAACTTCTGTTCCAAGTAACTACAGTCTTATCATGACTATTTTTTCAATATTGGGAATGACACTAATGTTAAAGTAAAACAGACGAGAACCGGTATTTTCAGCGTAGTATGGCCACTGTTACTGTAGCCAGACAATAGAAATTAGCAATAAACGAAAGTATTATGCGACAAGATAATAACTGTCTTTACAAGTTACGATACTTCAAGTACTTGTGGTAACAACAAGGACTGAAATACTCTTCTATATCTTACAGAAAAAATGAAAATGTTAAATAGAATTATCAACTAAAGAAACTAAATCATGCCTTTTAAAGAGAAGAAATCAGTTCAAAGCAAAATATGCATTGGAAATAGTTTTGGATCAAATAAACTTCTTCAAACAATGATATAATTTAGCGTAAAGGAGATGAAAATAATGAAAGTCATAAATATAGTCCTCATTATAATCAATCGACTTTTCAACCAAAAATTTAAAGCCAACAAATTCAAAATAATTCTGATTAATTTAAAGAATACTACAACACGGGCACAATTTAGTTACAACATATTCATAGAAGAGACAAACCCAAATTATCAAAATAGATCCTACACACATTCTTAGAGGACAGACTGCTAGCGATCACTAAACATGGATTATATCGCTAGCCTCAGTTTTGTCAATTATGAGACAATTTGAAGACTCGGCAAAACAATATCTCAACGCAAATTACGCAAGAAAACTCAGAGGAATCTAGCCCAGCTAATAGATCCTTAGATTTAGATAAATACTGTAATCTAAACGGTATTATCTAAAATATAAATATTTTCTTTTTTTCTTTTAGCATTGTGTTGCTTAGTGATTACAGTATATGCGGTTCTACAAGTCCTCTTTAATTGATGATTGCAACATGAAAGAAACTATTATCTTGTGCTCTGGATAAATCTTCCAACATATTTATTATGGTAGATTTCTCCCTTTTAAATGTAAAGTGAAATATTTTACACAATGGTATCGGCATCTTATAAAATATTTATGTATTCCACGTAAATGTATGAATATTTATATGTTACTAGGATGAAAAACACCGATGCATTGAGAAATTGATAAATTACTAGTTTAATATTCACTAAAATTTCAATAATTCCACGTTTTTGAGTTTACTCTCACAGTTTGAGAACTACCGATATAAACATGTACTGTACTGTAACAAGATTTTAAAAAGAAGTTAACATTAATTAACATTAAACGTTTAGTCCTAGCATTATTTTGTCGGAAAATATTGATATGTGTATTTTATTTCATAAGCACATGTCAAATATTAAAATATTTAATCAATTGTAACAACTAATTAAATACCGTATAATAATAAATTGGACTTCCTTGTATTCCTGTAAACTAAGAACGACATTGATATTTTTAGATTTTTCAATTACATTCTAGAATTCAGAATAAATATACTAAAGTGATGATGTGAATACCATGTAATATACGCATAAACTGAATATGATTAGTGATCATTTTCACTTTATTTTCTTAGTTTCAAAAATCGCCGAAAGGTGGCGTTGACTTACAAAGAAATACAAACGACAATGAAAATGCTTTTATTCTGTTTATTAGACAAGTGTTTGACTTGGGCTCCACTACAGGATAAAACACACAATTTAGCCGAGTAACAACGCCCGCACCCGCAGAGTTCAGCATGACAGGGTGGATATTATCTCGCGGCGAATACATTTTTCTATTCCAACAATGTGGAAGGACCTGATCGAAACACTCGGGAATTTAAATGTTCCTACAATCAGAAATCACATTGAAAGTCATTTTCATTGTCATTTGCACTTCTATTCGTTGACTTTTTGTTTGCAACGCCACCTATCGATGATTATTGGAATTAATTTTCCTGTCGACAAAATACCCATGCTGACAATACTTCCACGTAAACCGCATTTCATTCCAATAATTGTTGCATTTTTTTTTAAATGAACGTTTAGTTTTTACTGACTTTTTGCTCATCCTGTATATATAACTAAAAATTAAAACTATAATTTTTTGTATTTAGAATATCCCTGTCTAAAATCAAGAGAGATCAACTTGCTGCTCGGAGACTCAGGTTCGAGTTCAGATCAAATCAGAAACTCTCAGGAGTGACTTGACGCGAATATGCCTTATTCCATCCGATCGCTCCATGGTAGGTTCGGCAGAATCTACGATGAATATAAAAAATATACATATTCTGGTAAAAAAAGACAAGCTCTTAAACAAATTAAGAATTTAATATTCATCGACAAGATGAATGTGTTATCCTGCAGACATAATTCGAAGTGCTCACGCAGAATAGTAATATCCAAGTCCATACTTATGATATTTTGCAATCCTCATCTGATAAAATTACTTCTAAAAGGAAAATTTGGAAAGAAAAAATGAATATCAGTAGATAAACATCGAAACAGTTAAATAATGAGCAGATGTTTTTTTCAATACAGTAGAGCCTCGATTATCCGACCCAATTGGGGACTGGGGTTGGTCGGATAATTGAAAAGTCGTATAACCGAAAAGTATGAAAAAATCCATTATTAGTGTAGTATATTATTATATCCCATGTAATTAGTATATTAGTATATCGCTATTAACCTACTTCGCGTAGAATTTTCATCGATGTTATGCCTAACAAAAATTTTTTAAAATAATAATCGTCGCTATTATATCGTTAAAAATTAGAAAATTAAGCCTCCTTTAAATACTGGCTCCCTTTCATGGTCGAATGAGCGTTGCCAGCTAAAACACGTAAAAATAATATTAAAGTAGCCAAGACAGCCAAATATTGTAGCGCCACATCACTAGCGGACATTTGAAATTTGCCCACTAGGACGGTCGGTTAATCGGGGGTCAGATAATCGAGGCTCTATTGTATATACAACATTTGTCCACGTTATAGCTTCGTAGGGTTCAGGTAAATTTGAATTAGGGGGCTTCATGTACAGTGTCGACTCAGACATTTTTCTTCGAAGGAATTTTTTAAGGGAAATATTTTCTTATAAAAGATTGGTTTGGTGTCTCAGGCAATTGTCCTTTTTGTCCATAGGAAAAATTACGATTGAATCAAATTAGAAAATTTACAGATTTTAGGTTAGTCTTTCATATTAATAACTCCATATTTTGTTAGAGATAGTTCTTACTCAAAATAAACATTTTATTTATTGGTATGCATGAATGGCGATCTTCTGAATTCGCCTCTTTTATGGTTTAATAAAGCATACTAAATACAATAAGTTGTTTATATTTTCTATTATTATATTTGTGTAAATACAGAACAAATAATATTAAACTTTTAAAAATAAGTTTTCAAACTTTTCACGACTTTAGATTTTTAAATGAATACGAATTGAAATTCGATATCTAAGAATTTAAAATCAATATAGTTTAAAGTTACATTTGAAAAGAGACTTTTTATGTTAATAGCGTTTAATTAAAATTATTACTTAATTAGTGATGATACAGATGAATTTATCGATATTTTTCAAATCAAATTGATGTTCTAACTTAATAGTCAATATTTTAAGTTCAGTTTTCTTAAAATTAAATATTGTGTGTGTATATATATATATATATGTATAACCTGTTTTAAACAGATACTAAACATAAATTAACAAAAAATAATTGTTAGTTCAATTTCGAGAACGTATCAAAGAAAGATGTTGTAAGTTCTTTTTGATCACAAATAAATGAGAGAGGTAAGATGAGGGTTTTTAATTCTAAATTCTAAAAGTGAATGTTTATTTATATCCTAAAAAGCGATTCAGACTATTAAAAATGTGTAATAATATTAAGCCAATTCAAATTTATTGAAATTGCCAAGTAATCACTAAACTTTTTCAATAAACTATATTCCCTGGATAAATTTTTGTAACGATTTAAAAATAATTCCCCTAAGTTGAAAACTTCTATCGATTTAAATTATAATCAAAGACTTCGTGATTTCATGTCATGTAAGCTTAAAAATTTCTCTAATATCTATAACAATTATCTAATATTCTACCTTGTATATGTATAAATGAACTATAATAAACCATATTCTATATAATGGACCTTACAAATGGACGTACTGTACACTACCACTTTGACCGAGCTGTAATATATAGAAATTATCGAAATGGGCAAGAAAAAATCTTACGTATTTTTCAAAACATTAAGATTATTTCTGTTTCTTTTTTCCTTGAAAATATGAATAATAGAATGCATTTTAGAAACATTCAGAATTAACGATATTTTCATTTACTGAAAAGAAACGATATTCTTGAGACTATTGAATTTAGCTAATTCGAAAACATAAGAATTTAGAAAACGATATATCTTAATAATAATACCTGTACTGTAATTTCGTACAGAAATTTTCCTTGTGGAATGAGTTTCAACACATACTAGTCTGCAAAATGATTTAATCTAACTCTAATAAACTTTTAACTGTGGGACTTTCAGTGTTTACAGAGCTCGCTTTTCTCTTCAACATTGTCAAATTTAAGAGACTGTCCTTCAATATTGTCTATTTCGTAATGAGCATTCGTCCACCACTGGCAGAGTGAATAAAATCACTGAACACTAATAGTTGGTTGCGGGTTTGGCCTCACAAACGGGTTGGTCACATGAAATTTCTCGGGTTTTCTTCATGTGTCCAACATCCAAATAGGATTCAGTTTTCCACATGACAGCCCATTGTCAGGCACGAACCAGCGACTAGTGTGCTCAAAAGTTAGAAGACAGAAAATGTATAATTGATAAAATAGATGAATATTTAACTAAAAATTGTTTTAATTAAAAAAAAACACACACACAATTACAACCATTTTACGTTGAATTGTATAATACAACGAGGAAGAATATTGAAATTTTTCCGATCTGTCTAGTTTTTTTAAAACAATATAAGTTACAGTAATAGAAACAAATCCATGAGTGTAATTTTGCTAATAATTAACTCGTGTGGGCTTCTGGAGATTCGAAGAAATCTAAATTTTAAAGTAACAATTCAATTGAATCATAATTGATATTTTAATCGTAATTAATAAATTCTTACAATTAGAATATCAGTTACAATGCGCATTATATATACCAGGGATGGGCATACGAATCTATAGTACAGGTGTCCGTGTCCAAATGGTACCTCAGAAGAAATAATCTTGCATACAACATATTCGATTCTGTTTACTTTTTACTGTTAAAGTTCAGTATAACATCATACTATTCTCAATCAGCTTCTTCACATATACAGTATTCTAATTAAAGCATAGTCATTATATTTATTTAAAAACCTCTCTTATTTAAATCATGTGTTCTTCTAATTAGAATTATTTATGAATTATTTTGCTTTCACTTGTTTAATCTGATAAATTTTAATGATAAATCAAGCGCATGGCGATTTGATTGCTAAGGTTATTGGAATTTCACTTTGGTTGCAGTTTCATTTTCTTACATGTTACTCCGTATCCCTCTGGTGGTAAAAGTTTGAACTAATTTTAATTCTTTAGAAAATAGCAGAAATAGCAATAACAATTCAAAATTTTTTTTAAAAATAATATCCATACAAAATATATATTACATTTTTTAAATGGAAAAGACTAAATTAGACTAAATTACAGCGAATTTAAATGTTCTGTTGAGAGACTGTCTTTTCAGCAAATTATATAATATACAAGTAAATTATAAGTACTGTACAAAAAATTACAAGTATATTTCACTGAATTTACGATATTTTTCCAATGAAAAATTGATACCAAATAATTATTACAAAAAAACTATTATATATGAAAAAATATTGACAATTATTATTATAAAAGAGATAAAATTATATAATAAATTTACAGTAAAATGAATATTTGCAAAAATGTTTTGGAAACATTTAAATTTAATTTTAATTATGTTTTTTCTTCTAAATTTTAATAATTTTATGCAAGTTTTTCAAATGATTTAGGAACATTGTTTCAAAATGGTACATATCATAATCAAATTAGCTTTACATATTCTAGTTTCGTTGGCATTATCAAATATTGTAATAATAATAGAACCAAAGGATACAATTCAAGAACAGATTATTTCAATTCAGAAACAATATAAAAATATTGAATAACTTTATGATTATTTTCTTTGGCATTTAAATCAGATTACTGAATCGTATTATGTTGACGTTTTCAACGAGTTAAAAATTATTTTGTTTTATTTAAGACGCCTAAGAACAGCGGTTATATTCAAAGTTTTTTGTCGATTTATAAAATAAAAATTATACTTCACTCCAGATTTGAATCATCCGAACAAATAAATTCTGTTACGGTATTGTAGATGGAACTGTTGAGTGTTTGGAACAAAATAACACATGAATTTTCTGAATTCATTAAAAATTTATAATATGAATAAAATATACAACATGGAATATTTTATAATCTTACAAATTTCTATAAAAGCTCGAAATATGTCACAATATATAACTTTTGCAATATTTTAAGGCAAATAATTAAACAAGATAGCCTTCATAAAATGCTACGAAAAGTTCAACATTATTATTTTTCAAAATTATTTCATGTAGTAAATGTTAAGGGAGAAATAAGTTACACGTATTTTTTCAGATTTTATAAATTCGAAAATGAACAATGTTGTACTGTCTTTTATGCACAAGAAAAAAAAAATTTCCCGTATAATAAACTGAAATATTAATCGTACTGAAATGCTCATAAATGATGATATTTCAAAGACTACATTTATCGATTATAGCATTGCCATCTTTATCAGTAGGATACGTTAGATCAGTTTTTCTTGAAATGTCGCAATCTAGAAAATCACGCTGATTACAAAGAATAATAGATATTTACAATCATCACTACGCTCCTCTTCCAAAAACAACGGTTTGCTCATTTATCGGAATTTATAATTTTTTTTATAGAAAATACTATTTCATTATAATGAATATCTATTCTGTATTTATGGAAATTATTTTCATATTCGAAGTTTATCAGAACTAACATCTAAATTTATCACTCTCTCAATTAAAGTATTGAGCTATTAAATACAAAGTAAATTTCAATTTACTTCTCTGGGAGTTTTTTATTTTTATAAATTAAAGTTTTAACTTTACAAAACTTATAATTAAGATCATAAAGAATTCAATTGGTCTATAAAATATAATTATATACTAAATTCAAATTAAAGCCTTGCTAATTTTCAAGTGATCTTTCTTCTAAAATATTTTATATATGCCAAAATGTCATTCATAAAAATATTGATTTAATTTAAGGAATAAGCTAAAACAACAAACTATTTCAGAACTATCAGAATTTGTTTATCAATATCTTTATATTCCTATTATTTCATAATGATTAACTTACAAATGAATGTATTTGTTAATGACATTAAATAATTGCTTAAATATTTTAATTTTTCAGTTTATATATATAATAATTCGTTACCTACTTTTACGATATCAGAACTCTAAATTGATTACCAATCCACATTAGAATTCAAGGGGAATGGTTTAAGGTGCTGTAACACCCCTTTAAACCAAGCAGTCAGAGTTTTGTTACTTTAAAAATTAAAATAAATATAATAACGCATATCGCATGACTTCAATTAGGTAAGATTAGGTAACTAAAGTAATTCTAGGTAATTGAGTAACATTCTATGATAAACGACAAGGGGTATGTGCCTTATTCCCCGAATCTACCTTGAGCATCATCTATATTCTCATAATCTTGGATACGCCACTTATTATTTTCAGAAGTTAATTCTCTATATCTATACTAATATTTTTATAAAGAGGTAATGTTTGTAAGTATGTATGTAAGTTTGTTTGCAGCAGGTAATCTCCGAAACTACTCATCCGATTTCAAAGATTCTTTCAGCAATATTTAGAATGGAACTTCAGGGTGGACATAGGCTGTATACTATTTCGTTAAACATTCATATACTGTAAATTAAATGATATCATCTATGGTTAAGGCTTTTATGTCCAACAAATGGCGCTACGAGTACGACGTCCTAAGTTTGCTTTTCTGTGAGGCATTACTCTTTTCTGTGAAAATGAACTAAAGCGAATCATCTATCTATTTATATAAATAAAAATGTAATGTTCGTTTGTTCCTACCGATTTTGACACAACGCTGCATTCGAATACGCACGTGTTTTTACATAATATACGTGTCGAAATTCCCTCCACTGAAGGGAGATGGTTAGGATTAAGGCTTACTGTAAAGAACTCTGCTTCTATTTATATTATTTTAGATGCGGTTTTTTGTGTTTTTGATTGCATTTAAATAGGGTACGTCAACAGAATGTACACTAAGAAGGGATTTTTCGATATTCCTCCCGCGGGGAGAGGGACAGAATTAAGGCTTACCGTGAAGAACTTGGCTTCTATTATATTATTTTAGATGCGGGTTTTTGCGTTTTTGATTGCGTTTTAATAAGGTACGTCAACAGAATGTACACTAAGAAGAAATTTTTTGAAAATTTCCCCCCCACGGGGGAAGTGTTATACATTTATAATAGATACATTTTGAGCCACAACAACGCGTGGCGGGGTCTGCTAGTTCTAATATAAAATAAAATGCTTAAGAAATTTCACAAAATTTTGTTACATTAATCGAATTAAATTTATAGTAATTTTAATTTCTGAAATCAAATTTATGAATTATTCAAGGTTTTAGAAATATAAAAGAAAAATGTTAAGTAATTATACGAAGTAATGATTGTAATATCAAAAAATATATTGTAAGCTTTGCATTTTCTACTTTTTAACCCTTGATATAATTATTGTTACTAAAATAAACAATAACAAAATTACTCATTTAATCGTTATTTGTTGATAATTTATAATTAAAACAAATAAATTTAAGTTTTTTCGAACGCTTTAAAAGCGTTTAAAATTTGCATACATTTATTGATAAAAATTATGGATTTCATAAGAATCCAAATGATTGAATTTATATAATGAATAATAATTCAGTGAAATAAAATACTCTAACGAATAGTAATTGGATGAATATTTTATAATATTTTCATTGTTATTTTTATACAGAAAATCCATATCATTTTATCAAAATGAATAAATAAATAGTTTTTTAATATTTAAAAGTCAGTTTCTACATTTATATAAATGCCAATTTTTTTATAATAAAAATGCATCTAATAAATTTCCCCCCTCTCTCTTTTGATAAATGTGCATCATTGACGAAAAAACTATAAAAACAAAAAAAGCACATTTTTGATTTATGAGTATTCATTGTGTTTCGTTCGCGACTCATTTCAATCGAAAAATACAAAATGTATGCTTTATGTAGCTCTACTTGTAAGATTTTGAATTTTTTTTTCTTTTAATGTGTTGCTTTCTGTGGAAAGAATAGTGCTTCATTCAATACAAAAAAATAGTTAGTTTTCAGCATTTGAAAGGAATGCTATTAATAAGAATAAAAATCAAAACATCAAAAAGAAGAAAAAAATTATATTCATAAATAAAAGAGAATCTACTAAAATTATGATAGAATTTCACTTACACAATTCTATAATCTTTTAGTTATTTCAACTTCAGTTTCAAATGCAGTTATTGTCGTATTAGATTATTTTCTTAGAAAGCTCAACTTTTAAATATGAAGCATTCAATCTAATTTTCTAAGCCATTTAATTATTATATTATATTAGTGTAATAGAAGGTTTGAAATATTAGATCTAAATAATAATATAAAATCGTTTTGTTATATTCAAGTAATAATATAATAAGTACACAAAACGCATATTCAAATTAATTTAAAACGATTTATCAAAAGAAACAATTTGTTCTTTAAATGCATTTATAGAAAAATTAACAAAATATTTTGGCGCTGTATAGAGCTTTCAAACTATTTTTTAAAGCAAAGTTGTACCGAAAAGTACGTAAACAATGTACTAACTTGTGTTAAACTGAAATGGAGCGTTTTTTTAATATTCTGAAATTTTTATTTCACAACTAGATTCATTAAAAGCTTCTAAGTTAATCAAAGCTATAAGTCTGATATATAATAATCCGAACCTGCAATATGCAAAAAATATAATGATATTATGACATGAAACAATAAGATTATAGAATAGATAATACAGTATTTCAAAATCTAAATTTAATTTTTGAAGTATAAATTGCTAATTAAAATGATTTATCTTTAAATTTAAAATAAAAAAAAAAAAAAACATACTTACGCTTAAAATACGAATTCAGTATATTTAAAAGTAAAAAGATTTTTAAATTTAAAACGAATTAAAATCATCATCTTAAATTACTACTAACAACTAAATCGGTATAAGGATGACTGAAGTAGCGCTTCGATGTTTAAAATAATTGTTCACTTTAAAATAACTTTCGCAAAATTCAGAATCGAGAAGATGCGTCTCTTTTAGATAATTAATTTATTTTACAAATTGTGTTCATAGCAAATATTTCAAATCGATGTTGAACAAATTCTGACACCATTAGTTCCACATGTCAGTTAGCACGACTTGTCGCCAGAGGATCTGGGTCGATTTTCTCGAGACCTTTATTCTTTTCATTGATCGGCTAAAATTTCCGACAGATCTTTTCATTTAAGCATATGCGGTTATTAGAAAGTAAAGATATCTTCAATCCTTTTAAATAGCGAAACGTTTCGAATCCTTGAAGAATATTGTGATTTTCGCGAAACGACAAAAGGAAATATAAAAGATTCCACGTATAATAAATACTTCATATAAAAGTTTTGAATATTTAGAATTTGAGGAATAATCCAGCAAAACGAAACAAAACAAAGTTAATTTATATCTTAAGCTTACTTAAATTTATATTTATTTTTAAAGTAGTTTTTATCGGTATTCGTAATTCTTTTGATAAAAATAATATAAATATTCTAAATAAAAAAATTAATAAAATACACAAAGAAAAAAATCATAATAAGATTTCGGTTTATGTTAAGTATTTTATGTAATTTAAATACAGCGAGCAACGAAAGAATATAATACACAACAAACATTACTGCACTAAAAACTTTGTTGAAATTTTACCGTTCCTAGCAATTTGTTTAGCTAGCATTCAAACTAAACTATGTTAACAAAGTAATGATTCATAAAATCTCTGTGCCTAATGACATCAGACTTAATACATCACGATTACTGATGTCACAAATCTTCATTCGTAATGGCTATAGATGATTTCATCAAAGAATTTGAATGTCCTTGTTCGAATAAGAAAATCCTTGACTTCTTTTATTGTTTTAGGTAAGGTAAACGTCTTAAAAGAAAACAGCAGATCTTTAATAGAGAAACGTTACAAAAAGAATCATTATTTTTATTTTTTTCTCGTTTTTAAAAGATGCAATTTTCAAATAATAATAATAATAATTTTTGAACAGTTTTAAATATTCAGTACTGTAATTGAAACTGAAAATATAAATTTATCCCTCTGAAAACATTTTAACTTGTATTTTAAGATAATTCTCTTGATTTGTCATTCTATTTCAAAATTTTGCCAGAAAACAAAATATAAATAATTTTAATTGAAAGGATAACTTCTGTTACATTATTATCTCCAATCATTAAATTAAAAAACGAAATGCATTTCGCATCATCATTACATTCGTCAGGATTAAAAGCTATTTTAAATAATAAAAATATGTTTATTCCGATGTTTGTTTTAGTCATCGGATTACTTTTAATATCAAAAGTTATGAAAAAGATCCTTTCCGGATAACATTCACTGTTTAATTCCAATCATCTATCAACAATAAATACTATTCTACCCATTTCTTTTAGTCGGATATCAAAATTAAATATAGGAAGAGAATAAAACAACTTCCAACTATTCTTTTCTTCTCGGTACGATAAAATGATAAATCTAACTAAACATTAAATATTTTTATTGGATACAACTTTAGAATAACAGTTTTAGTCAATGAAAACCATTCCCAATAAAATAAATTTTTTAAAACGTTTCCTTTGCAAATATAATTCATTTGAAACAAAAAGAATTGCTTTAGATAAGTAATAAATTCTTTAGTTTATTTTAAAACAAGAATGAAAACAAATAATATTTATCACTAATTTTCATATGTGGACGTAAATTAAATAATATGTAAATTCTCTATTACATTGAAAAAAAATAAATAAACTTATATATAAATGATTTTCAGAATTTGTATTTATTTCACTTATTTCTGATAAGTTTAAAAAATAAATAAAAAATATTCATTTGTTCAGCCATAAATAATTTAAAATTATACATATCCATGGAAGCGAAAATTCAGGAGATGATATTGTATATCATAATGATTATAATGCTAATTAATTTTAATCGTGATACTATAATAATTATATCCAACGAAACAATAGATTTTTATACATAATGATTTAATTATATTAAATAATTTAGATCTCATTAATAAATTCAAAAATTAAAATAACTTTATAAATTATTTTTTATACTATATCTTATATTTCTAATAATAATGTGTAATCAGTTTAAAATATCAGTCCTTTACTATTTTAAAAATAATAAAAAAATTTGATGAATTATTTTTCAGATGTTTCATTTCCATAAGTGTGAAATCTATGTGCTACTTTTTTTTAAATTAGGCATCATTACAAATTTTAATATATGTTCTTTTGTTTTCTGTTTTATTTAAATTCAGGGAGAACGAAATATAAAATCAACTAATATAACACAAAACTCTGTAAAAAAATGAATAAATAAAAAGGATTGTAAAATGAAAGAAAACTAATAATTTATTAATATACTGTAAGTAAAGATAATCTATTATTAATTGAAAATTATATTCGGGTCAAAACAAAGTTTGAAAAATTTAATAGAAAGTAATAATAATAATAAAACAGTCTTAAACTAAGCATAATTTAATATAATCATGTTCCAGTATTTATTAACAGGTTAATAAATACTGGATCGTTATAATAAATAAATCGTTAGCGCCATCTATGAGAAAGCTAAAATTTTTAATTTTTTTTTATAATTACATTATTGTAAAAAAGAACTAATAAATTCTTTCATATTGTTTAAATACATTATTCTCAAACACGTAGCTAAAGAATTTCATGTAAAATTACTATTAATATGATTAGGGATTGATTGCTGATTCAAACACTAATTAAGAAAAGAATTAACAAGATAATGTTTTTAATGCACTTTTACGTTATCATCATAAATTGATTTATAATGATAGCATAATGTAATGATTAAATTCAGAAATTATACAACAATACGTAAAGTATTATTACCTACGTTGTAATCCTCAATTATGATTAAGTTCAACATGTACGAGCTCTACCATAACAATTCACAGAAATTCATTGATGCTGTTTTACATAAATGACTTTCTCCTGTCTTGATTTCAAAATATTATTGTTTATCGTAATTGAATAATTTTAAAAATTACTGTCATTTTATTGATGCTCTAGTAAACTTTACTGTAGATAACAATAATTTTTCTGTGGTATGTTCCTATACAATTCACGAAAGAAGGAATTACGTCGTAATTTTTCTCCAAAGCATCAATGATTTAACAGAATTAAAATGTTATTTCTCATTCTGTATTTTTCATTGAAATCTTTAAACAGTTTTTTCGATTCAATTTAGAAAATGTAAAAACAGTTTTTTTATGTCATAATTACAATCTTAAAATTTTTAATTTTAAGATTATTATTACTGAAATATCGTNCATAATTTAATATAATCATGTTCCAGTATTTATTAACAGGTTAATAAATACTGGATCGTTATAATAAATAAATCGTTAGCGCCATCTATGAGAAAGCTAAAATTTTTAATTTTTTTTTATAATTACATTATTGTAAAAAAGAACTAATAAATTCTTTCATATTGTTTAAATACATTATTCTCAAACACGTAGGTAAAGAATTTCATGTAAAATTACTATTAATATGATTAGGGATTGATTGCTGATTCAAACACTAATTAAGAAAAGAATTAACAAGATAATGTTTTTAATGCACTTTTACGTTATCATCATAAATTGATTTATAATGATAGCATAATGTAATGATTAAATTCAGAAATTATACAACAATACGTAAAGTATTATTACCTACGTTGTAATCCTCAATTATGATTAAGTTCAACATGTACGAGCTCTACCATAACAATTCACAGAAATTCATTGATGCTGTTTTACATAAATGACTTTCTCCTGTCTTGATTTCAAAATATTATTGTTTATCGTAATTGAATAATTTTAAAAATTACTGTCATTTTATTGATGCTCTAGTAAACTTTACTGTAGATAACAATAATTTTTCTGTGGTATGTTCCTATACAATTCACGAAAGAAGGAATTACGTCGTAATTTTTCTCCAAAGCATCAATGATTTAACAGAATTAAAATGTTATTTCTCATTCTGTATTTTTCATTGAAATCTTTAAACAGTTTTTTCGATTCAATTTAGAAAATGTAAAAACAGTTTTTTTATGTCATAATTACAATCTTAAAATTTTTAATTTTAAGATTGTAATTTTAAAATCTTTAATTTTAATTAATGAAATACTAATTCTTTTTAAACTTATTTAAAAAGAAAAAATTTGATTGAAATTTGAGACATTTTTACTATTTATATATAATTTTATATATTTTTTTACTTAAATGTTTAAAAATTATCCCAAGAAATTGTATCTTAATAAGAATTTCTCTTAAATTTGGAAATAAATTTTCTACATTTTGAAGAGATTTTTTAAATGATAAAAAGCAAAAGGGAGTGTTCTAAAATACAGAATTAATGAATATAAAATAAATTCAGACTTAAGTGAAAGAAATTCTCTCAATTAATTCTTTAATAAAAAAGTTTACGTATGGAATTTATTTATGATCCTGTTTATTTTGAACAATAAAGATTCAATTTAAATGCAGAATATTTGTAATAATATAAATTTATCAAGTTGTCAAAATTTGAAAATATATTATTCCTGTTATCGAAGGAGGCTAGCTTAAATATATAAATATATATATATATATATTTTATATAAAAATTAATTATGGATTGATACGAAGTCTCGGTCATTCATCATAAATGGTGATGCAGATGGTTGGAGATGTGAGGTTATTCATACTGATCAATCACGGTTCTCTATGTAAAAACTGTCTTTATTTATAGAAAACGTCATAAACGATGAGAAAGTAACGTTTCAGCAAATAAATATTTTTTTGAATAAATACAATTTGAGAATATTTGAGATAATTTATTTTAAATTTTTCCAAGGAAATTTATTTGAAATATTAAACTTAAGAATACTCCCAAAAATATAGATTATTAAATATTTTCAAAATTTACTTAGAATCTATTATTGTTAGCAGATCTTTATATCTTTTGTAAAGAGAATCGTATATCATAACTTTTCGTTTAAGACCAAAAATTGACTCTTGTAACTGACATTTGCTGATTTTTTATTTTCCTATTACTTCTGAAATATAATGATTTAAAATCAATAATATAAGTTAAAAAATCATATTTTAAAATAAATTAATATTAAAATTACAATGAAAAAAATATATTGATTATGTAATTCAAATTTTTATTTAAAATTTTTGTATCTCTTATAGTCTCATGAGATATTTTTTCAGTCATTCTAATAATATATTTTCCATCAAAATAATATATAATGTGTAAATAGATATTAAATAAATAAAGTATAGTGGGACATAAAAGCAATGGAATGAATATTAAAATTATAATATTTGATATAAAATAAGCTTATTTTCTGGCTAATAATCAAACAAATATGAATTTCTTTTTTACTATTTTATTTGATATGCTAAAGAAAACAATAGTTAATAATCTATTAATATTCTGTAAAACATATTTTATTTCAATAGAATTATAACGATTTTAATATAGTTATTTATTAATCTAATTTAGTAAGTTTAAAAAATATATTATCATTAATTTCTATCGTTATATACAAACGCTATAATATTGTAATTATATAAATATTAACACAAAGATGACTCCCGATTCTGTTTTATTAAATTCCTTTCAACATTCCGTAATGCGTAATGTAAGTTTATTAGTCGAATTTTATCTCAAATACAATTTAATTGAAAATTATTAAAAAGAAAAAGTAGCTATGACATAGTAAACCGATATTTAATTGTATGATTGTTTTAATTGCCTTTAATACTTAGACACAAGCTTGTAAGTGACCGATTCATCAATGAAATTCTTTCGCACTTCTAAATAAACTATATGGAATCCTTTTTCAGAATATAAAAAAATATCAATATCCAATTTCAGTCTTATAAACCATACATTACTTTAGGTTTAAATACGAAGTGCCTAACGCTATAAACTTTCTAAACCAGCCTCTCTCAAACTTTCCTAACAAGACTCGTGTAAACATGTGGGTCTTGTTGGAAAAAAGGATACATGTGGGTAATATTTTCAAGTTTATGTCCTATTTTTGCTGCTGGATTACGAAATGTATTATGAAATTTCGTCATCCATCGGTAAAACTTTCCTGATTCATAAATCAAAAAATCTTAACTCAATAAAAAATTGTTGTTACTATTCCTTAACATATTTTAGTTATATTCGAGAAATCAAAGCATATCAACGCTTATAAAAAACAAATTAAACTGTACTTCGCTTATTAATTAATAATTTCGAGTCCGAACTGAAATGTTTGTAATCTACCCAAATTATTAAGTATAAATATATGAAAAACTTATCGAAAAGTTATTAAAATATATATTATTTTTAATTTTTTTCGTCTTACGAATTTAATCTATAATCAAATTTGTATAAGAATAAAATTATCACAATTTATTATGCCATTTTATTGTCATCGCTTTAATTAGTAAAGCAAAATATTTTCCATCTGTTACTTTATTTTTATAGTTATAATTAACGATAACAGATGGCTCTGATATCCATCCATAAAAGGAAAAATGTTCTTTGCCCTTAATAACATTTATTTTCTAAGCCAAATGTATAATAATGTTCAAGTATATATAATGTTATTTCTATGGAAATGCAGTCCCCCTTTTTTTACAATATGTAATTTTGGAATTTAATGCACTCTGAATTCTTAACTTACACTGGCATTCAAATCACTGCCATTTCATATTTTCATATAATAAATTCAATGTTTATAAAATCATATAAAATGTTTTATATTAATATATACAAATGTTATATGTAATTTAAAATTTATTAAAATTAAAAAAATTAATAACTTTAGAATAAAAATTAAAAAAGTTCATTATGCAGAACAATTTGAAAATTTCTTAAACAATGAAGCATTAAAAGAATCTGTGGGCGAACCACATTTTACGTTATCTCAACTAGTAAAATGTTGTGTTAATAATTGTATTTACTTAAAAAATAAAAAATGATCCAAGTCTTTCGTAATCCGATTTACATATGTTGCAGAGAGACAATTATTTACACGATACAAATAGTTTATAGGAGCGTCGGATGCGAAGTTTTTATTTTGACGGAGAAATTATTGATATTTAATATTAAGTCATATTATAAAAATTGTTTTATAGTGTTTTCTGTTCGCAATAAAAGAACTTTAAATAAAAAGACGAATAAATAACTTTTGTTAATACAAAACTTTTGCCAGTGATGATAATCTAAATTAATTAATGTCTAACACATATTGTTAAAAACAATATAGTTTGCTAATAACAACAATATCGTAATATAAATATTTTTAAAAATATATAATCACTAAATTGAAATTATTTTTCGATTGAGATATTTTCTAGACAGCATTGCAATCATGAAAAATATAAAGATTTCCTCCAAATAATGTCCACCAATTATTTTCTAAATTATCACAATATCGAGTGTTTTCTTTTGTAATTAAATACTTCGAAACCATTTATAATGAATTTTTACCATTATTTCATTGAATTAAGCGATGATTTTATGTATTTAAAAACGAATAACTGTCACTCATTCCCAAATAAATTTTGATAAAAATCGATTTTTCCCTACGACGAAGATTTCAGAAGCGACTCTTTCATTTTTTTCTTACTTTTAGTCGATAAAATATCGCAAATATATTTAAGTTACAGAAATTTCATTAGAGCATATAAATACCTTAAACGTAAACAACGAGAGGATATTTTTATTCATATGTAGCTCTAACCTATTGGGTTTAAGTGGCGTTTATAATAAGCTAAAGAACTAAAAAGTATCACAAACCTCGAGAAACTACAAAATTATTTCTTCGTAATTGTAAAATGTTCAAGTAAAAAAATGTCATTAAATGACAATAATGAAAATAAGTAAATATGAAACTTCTACAATTTTCATTCTCGGGCATGTAAATGAAAACAGTTCATTTCGACTTTTCTCCTATTTTCCTATCGATTTGAACAGAACTGAATAATAAAGAAATTTTCTCGTCAAGGTTAGTAAACTGCTTTTCAGAAGATGCAAATCCAATGGATAAATATCGAAAGTGGATTTTTGCCAGAATCTTTCCGTCTAAACTACCGAACATTAAAGTTTAAATATCTAAAGTAATTAATTATAATTAAACTATGGCGTAAGATATATACAACGGTTTAAATTAATTTTTAATTAATACTTAGAAACACCTTTAATTCTAAACGTAACGTCTGATACATATTTAATGAATTTAAAAACAATCTAATGGGTTGTTATTAATAAATAAAATCAATCAAAAATTGCTATTAAAGTACTATTATTCGATAGATTTTTATGAATTCTAAGTGATTTTTCTTAATATATATATATATATATATACATTAATTTTATAAATATAAAAAAAATTTTCGAAAACAGAAAACTTTTATCAAATTAACCGACCATTATTTTTCGATTAACGTGGCGATTTTTTAACCCTCCGGCGTGATAGTTTAACAATTATATTTAGAGTTTATATTTTTAAGAACATAATGATTATATGCAGAAATTGTAAGGCATTTTAAATGAACTAATATTAATTAGCAGAACTTAAAAAATTTTTTTTAAATAGTTATAAGATGCGCTAACAGATGGCACTAAAGTGGATAACCGAGAGACGCGGAAGTGCACGAGGAAGCCTAGGGGGTTTGTTTACACGAAGAGGATGACCCGCTTTGATATTACCGAGGTTAAAAACTCGAGTAAGATGGAACAACATCCGGAAATAATAATAACAGGAAAAAATTGCCAATTACGACCGTTCGACTTCAAGTGGTAACATTTAATTATTCAGCAGAGTACAGTGGCATAGTGAACATATACTTCGTTTACGTAATAGATTGAGTTAAATATAATTATTAATCTCACGTGCTTTTAACTGGAAATAAATAAAAGAACTAAAACTAAAAAAGAAGAGAAAAAAAATATGTAAGAAAACAGAAACGGTTTCGGCCGAAAGCCCGGATGACCTAGTTCCGAAACCGGTTACACTCGACTAAACGGTTATTCGGTCATTTACTTGAACGTCAACCGTGGATAGCCTCTTCCACCGAGTTTAAGAGACGTGTAGCGATTGGTCGCCGCTAGGTAACGGTACGACTCGAGACGAGTGCGAGGCTATCCAATGACGCAACAGACAAGCGGGGTCAAAAAACTCCGCTTCCATTACGTCACTAGCCAGGGAACGGAACCCGGTAGTGCGCGGCACGGGGAGGGCGCTATTTATAGGGGTGTGCGTTGCTATGACGACGACGAGGACGTCTACACCTGACGTCACGATTTGTATATTGTCATCGCTTTAGCGCAGAAAAATCAAAGAAATCAATCATATTTTTATGCCGATGGTAAAAATTAATTTTGTAATCCCTCGACGTGTATAAAATTTTGAATTAAAGTCGCAGTCGAACAAACCGTGGCCGCCCTTTCGAAGTTCGCCATCCGGAAATAGCACGTGATGATTATCACGTGACTCGGAGAAGGAATTGGGACATAGAACGTTTACAGTATTTATTTATTTTTATTTTTTACCGAGTGGCATCTTTCTTCCTCGTTTTATTATACAATGTTATTTAAGCGTAATCAGTCATACATCTTTGCAAACAAGAGATCGAAGTACAACGAGCGATAATGGTGCAGCATGGTTACATCACACCCGACGGAGAATGTACTCTGGTTAATACATTCCTATAGGAGTAACCTCAAAGACATCGTCCTTCTTACCCCTAAAATCGCTTACTTATTCCCAAAACTAAACTATATATCGAATAAAAACGAGTAAAAGAATGTAATCAAAAAGCTGGTTTTCGGGTACATTCTGTGGATTTAAAACACTTTATGGCTTTTACCCACAAAATTACTTTATAGGTTTGTTGTTGTTGTATTAGATGGGTGCCCATTTATTCCTGGAGTATTTAAAGATGTTTTTGAAAATCTTTCGGAATTAAAAAAGAGGAAGTAATGTGAAAGAAGCCCTCGGCCTTTATCGGGATTTTGATACAAAGTCCAATTTTGTTCGTTTGTTTATAGCTACAGATATACACCTTTTCTGCTTCTGTTGCTATGGTTGATTGTTTACTGTCTATTTGAGTAAAGAAGGGAGGGAACAAGAAAAACGGGGAGGGAAAAACACAAATCGCAAAACAGGTTTTTCGTTTCGCAAAGAGAACTGGTAAAGTGTGTCGCGTAGAAGAATGTTAGATGAAAATCTTCAACCTAAATTCTATATTATCAAACGAAAAGTACGGAGGAATAAAGCGAATCCATTTTCTTTTTTATTCTCTACAAACGCAGATATAATTTGTCTACCATACCGCACATCCGGGATATAATTATTTATCATTTTATAATCCCGTAATGCGCGGATCTAATACTTTACGAGTGATTCGGCTAGAAATAAGAAAAACAATTAATTCCTCAAAAATTTTTATATCCATTCTAACCATATTAGCGTCAGTCGGACTAGATGGTATGACCACGTGATCTACAGGAAAATATTTCTGTGTCACGTGACGGCCGTCGTCTGGCGGGAGCATTATATTAGGTCGACGAGGAGTTATTAGCGCCGTTTTTTGCCGTTGGACCGATTTGCGGAAATTAAAGTTTCCTTTACAAATGCCAATTCATTAATGCTATTCTCGTTTATCTAGTAATTGAAGATAAATACGAGTGAAAGTAATACTGGTAATTGATTAGAGGCAATGAGATACTCATGTCTGTTTTTCGCTTTATCGTTTCCATTATTTATAAAATCAGCATAACTGACCAATATAGAATTCGTTCTTATAAGCACAAATTAAACAAAAATCAAATAATAAGATAGGTGAATGTTTCAGATAGCCGAAAACTTCCTATTTAATTTAATAAAGAAAAGACATTGTCATATTCGGTACTGTTATATTGTAATAAAACAGAATAAAAAGTTTTTATTTTTACAAAAAATATAGGCCTCTCCTCAGTATTTTTACATTTCTTATCAAAATTTTAAACAGTTTTCGAATGAATTTTCATATGGATAAACAAAATAATAAGTCGAAAAGAAAAAAAACCTATCACTTTCATTTTGTTGTTTTCTGTCATCAGATACAGTTTCGGGTAGATAAGGATAAAATCTTTTATCTCCGACTCCGTGTCATAACAACAGCCAGTGTCCAGTCGGTGCCGTCTTCCTTTCTAAATTGATTTAAAACAAACAACATTTAAAAAGCTTAACGTGCAAATATCGTAGCGAGTCTTGGCGGCCGCAATTTGGCCGCCAGACCCGGAACCGATGACCCTAACCTTTTCGCAAACAAGCGGGTCTTAAAGACAGGTCAAGAGGGAGAAAGAGGAGAGTTTTATTCTTTCCGGTCCCCCGATTTCTTCCACTTCCTGGTTGCTTTGATTCGGTTGATCGGTGAACCGGTCGCAAAACAAAGCGATGGGGTTAGTGGTAATGTGCCTCTCTGCCACTCCCGGATAATCCCCGAAAATCCCCTAAAGCCAATTTTGGACCGAGAACATTTTTATTTTAAAAATAAGTCAAGTATCGAGTCTGATTTTTCAATTATCTATCGAAATGTCAGTGGCCGTTATAGATCGAGATCCGCCACGACATTTCGATACATAAATAGATTTATCCAAGTAAAACTTTATAATACGTTATTTTATACGAAAGAATCTTTATTACGTGCCAAACACGAAAGGCCCATCATCGATTGGGACGAGATATCGGTTAATTGTGAAGATCTAAATATGACGATGGTTTTAGTAAGGAATTCATTTAGCCACGCGAGACAAGTTTGACAGATCAACGAGACACCCTTGTCCTTGACGGTCCTTCGACGGTGTCCTTGGTATCCTGTCACCTGAAGGCGCGAGGCGATGGTATCCTACATCATTCGATAGATTCCACTCTCGCCAAAGACGGGCGATCGAGCGTCTACTGGCTAACTATAGCAGTGGTCGGCCATCGTGAGTGCGGGTTCAGCCTGGAAGGTTGGCACCCGGATATATCAGTTGGCGTCTCCGCTAACCTGTTCGTTCCGCATCCCTTCACTTAACCCGCCATCTGGTGGCGGAACACGCAAGGTCGTTCGACTTCCGACTGTTTTTTCGCATCTTTTTTTAGAATGCGCGTCGAAGGATGAAGGAACCGCTTCTCGAGTTATTCTTTTAACAAAAATACCGCTACACATTAATCGCAAACGTCTCTTATCGTCGTGATACACGTGCTCCTCCAATTATGGTAGAAAACTTCTTACGGCAAAGAAAGCGATTTTCGTTCCGAACAAACTTAGACAAAAGGCGTCGCTCTTAATTGCACGAAGTGGCGTTAGGGGGCGTCGCTAATGGCTTAACTTCGGCGCCATTTGTGTGTAGCGCGACTGATAAGAAATTTTTCTTCCATTTCTTTCACCGATAGAAAATCCAATTTTTCTTTTGTGCATAAAAAAATTCGTAATTTACTGATGTCGTTCGTTCAGAATAAAAACGATAAAATCCCTACATTTTCCTAAAAAGATGCTTTTAGTTAAATCGGTCTTAAATTCTCATATTTTCACAATTAACAACCATAAAAAATAGAATTACCGACAGATACAAAATTGTTTTTTTTTTTAAATCTACGATTTAATAAAAAAGTCGCGCGTTTTTACCTTTTTAAGGAGAGGCTACCTGGTCATTCCCCTTTTGTAATCCTAACCCCGTCTGTGCACGAAACCCGTCTGGGTTCGACCGTTCTTCCATCCCTATCAGAAAGGAAGACTATGATATATTGCTAGACTATGGGCAGAAAAATTTCCCAGTTGCCTTAAAACAGGGATGTCTAGTTTAATCCGCGGGATGTCGTCTTTAATCGATTTTCCTATTTGTATTGATCACAGGGCGCACATTCCATAAAATGGCAATTTAAATCGATGCTGATTGGGTGCCTACTCGCTAAAATGTGATCTGTGCCTCACTATACGCAACACTTTAATTCTTTAAATATTTATTTATTTATATATATATATTTTTTAGAATTTTTATCTCTTCAATTCTTCAACGTATGAAAAATTTATGGCATGTCTCAAAGGCAGGCGTGTCTTTCCGCACGATCAAACTTTCCAAAAAATATTTTTGTTTTCTAAATGGTATTCGATTATTCCTTCGAAAATTTTTGACCGTTTTCTTCCATACCGAAAATGCGATAAACCGTTTTAATCGTTAAAAAATACATAGGAAGTACTGGACAAAAACATCCAGCAGTGGTTTAGTTGCGGACGTGATGGGCCACGAGTCGAGTCACGTGATCCGAGCCAGATAACGGTGTTTGGGGAAGTGGCCCGACCGGTCGGACGGGTTGGTCGCTTGGACGTTTGCCAAACAACCTCGGGGAGGACGAACTGAATGAATCTAACAAAACAGATCGTGGCGTAAGAAGGGTTTCGTGCATCTGGATCTCCACCTGCACCGACCGCCCTCTGTCACAGGTGCCTCTCTTCTTATTAATGCTAGCATTTATTTCATCGTCAAATATATATAAAAAAAATTGAAACAATGTGTGTAAATCCTCGGCAGAAAAACTTTCTCGAGTTCGAGTGGAAAGTTCGAAACTCGATCCTCTAGGGAAATCGAGAACTAGCCACGATAAAAGGTGGAAGAAATCCACTCGCATTCCATTAGGATTTTCGACTAGAAAAAATATTTGCGAGATTGAATTTTTTTTCTTTTAAAATGAACAAATCGAGATGCCCAAAACATGAACTTTTAACATATCCGTTATTTAATGTGTTCTCTCCCATATAATTCCTGTATTGGCTTATCAAATTCACCAAAAAGTGTATTTTACTAAATCTTAGGGGTTGGGAAAAATCAGCTACTTACTTGTTTTATATAAATAGTCTAGCAAGGAACAAATTTCAAATTTAACAGATAATTTATATTTAAAGCTTATTTCTATTCTATTGGTGTTTGTTCGCCTAGATTTGTTTTCTGCTAGTAATGTACAAAAACGAATCAAACAACAACTCGATAACCTTGCCTAAGCATCGATGAGGTGAATATCCTCAATTTTTAGGCACGTTGCCATGCAAAAAAATAATAAAAAACATTCAAATCAGTCGATTTTAATCCATCGTCATCTCCGGCCTCTACAAAAGGTCAACGAGCTGAAAAGTGACAATTACGACTCGATTATTATGAATCCGAGAATATGTTGTTTACTTTAAGAATTACGTGTCGAAAGGAGTACTTTGGTCTTCCGTTTATTGTTTATATATATATATATATTCAGTTGAAATATTCGAAAGAACTATTTAACAGCAATAAATCAAAGCAAACAACCAAGTAACAAATTTATTTTGTTGAATAATTATTAGAGAAACTTTCGAATCAATAGAAATTCTGCCCACAAAACTACATTCAAAATAAATGGAGTGGAAAATTATTCATGTATTCGTTTCTTTTCTTTTAAAAGAAGGATCTCTATCTCTTCTCTAAATTGAATTCGCTTCCTGAAGAATGTATTTAATTAAAAAAATTAAAAAGTAAAAATGTTTCTGAATTTAAACTTCCTTATTTAATATTTAAAACGAGAAAATTGAGGCATTCGAGAACGAGATAATATTTAAAGATAAAGATTGATATAATAGATATATAAAACATAGAATTTGATAATTATCTTACTTTTTGTTGAACTCATGCTGATTTTAGGAAAGATCTGTCTGCATCCGGCAAATTCAACGTCTGGACTGACTCGAGTCCAGCGGTTTTTCAAAGGGTTGGTCAGACTTGTTTACTTCTTTTCGAGCTTCTTTCCGACCGAGAAGGTGGTGGAACCCATTCTATATTTGTCTTCTCATATTTTCAGTGGCTACCTGTTTGGGCACAGATGGTGTTTGTTTGGGCAGTACAAGAGAAGGGCCGATCTGGATGCAGTTTCTTAAAGCTTCTCATGTACTGTTTATGATATTATCCATGAAAGGATATTGGAAATTCGGTTAAGACATTTTTTGTTCGTATTAACTCATTAAAAACCAGATTTTAAATATTTATTTATTTGTAAACTATAATTCCCGAAATATATCTATCAGTCTTTAGACGGATTTTGCGATATGACTGATAGCCTACAAATTCATCGGCCTGTTAAGTCATCTAGTGTAAGTTATATCTCAATCTCGCTCTTAATGGATTTCTCTAGCGGATCAATATTCTTACCAAAACGAAGTGAAAATCGCGTTAGAAGATCAAAAGATAGTTTGGGGTGGAGATCAAACAATGAATATCCTTGTAAGATGTAGTCTTACTCTATTCTTAGCCTCACCTCTCATTAGGAACCAATGGTACCCTCCGCCCGATTATCTGGTGGGTGGGAAACATGACGTCAGGAGAAGAATATTCAAGCGGAAAAATGGGAAATTATAATAATGAAATATGTATGCTTAAGGAGTAGGACTAAAATGATTTCTATGCTTTCGCATTTTAATTAGAACGGAGGTAGGTCTTAAAAATTCGGTCATTTAGAGGAGACTATAACAATGGTTAATCTGAAATGATAGTAAACGTTAGAGAGGGATAATTTGAAACTGCTGTTCGATTCTAGGCGATTTTCGTGTCTTAAGAAGCCGAAGATAAAAGAAATTGGCAGAGAGCCAACCGAAGGCAGTCTAGAGGTGAGGATGCCTCCAGGAGGGAATTTAATGAAAGCATCCTACTTCGCATTAAAAACCCGGAAAGATAATAACATTTTAAAATTGACTAGGTGAAAACTGTTTACAGCTTTTTTCATTTGCTTCTATGATGCGCAAGAAAGTAAAATAAATTCTGTTTATGACTTATATAATATTTTAAACATAATTCGCCTTCTCTCGTTATCGAATACTTCGAGTCGTCTCTCTCTCCCTCAAAAGCTATTTCTAAAATAGTGTAGTAACTGAGTTTTCATTTTGATTTAAAAACTGATGGGAAATTAAAGAAGAAAAATTTCTCTTTTGATATATAGATGAATTTCGAGCACGTTTTTGCATCGTGCCACCAAATTGCTATTCGGTTAGAAGTCAGACCATCAGTCACCATGGTAACCCAGATAGAGACCGGAAAATGTGATGCAACTTTGTTGAAAAAGCGTGTCACATGGCGCAAACGTGTTTGGGGATAATGGTTTTAACCGGTGAAAAATGCTAGCTTAGTCTACACTCGCATTTCTTTATTAAAATTTAATTTACATAAGGACCGAAGATAAAATAAGTCTTGACTCACGGAATCCGAAAGCAGCAGTGTCAACGACTTCAGTCACGTGCTATTTAGTAATTAGGAAATTCTGTCGTAGGCGGTAGTTTATTATTCATTTCTTCCCAATTATTCATAAATCTCGACCTCGCGCAAGCAATAACCAATTAATTTAATATCGAATTTCTTAATTCCTTTTAAAATCTTCGCACCACAGATCGAGATAACTTTGAATGTATTTTCCAATACGAAACACAAATCTGTTTGTTACGGATATTTGTTATATTTTCAATTCTCAGAAAGTTCCAGACTATTATAAATATAATAAATAGTTAAGATGCAATGAGGCAGGTTGGTTAATAACTGTTAGCAGAAATAATAACTCTTAGTAGCGAGATGTATGTTGGCTTATCAAGAATGTTGATTGTTCTAATTTCGCTCGTAGCAATAGAATATATTTCTTAAGGCAGAATTTCAGATGAAAATGAAGTCGTTAGGCGATAGGTCCAAACGAACTAGACATATAATTATCTTACGTTCACAATATATTCATACGTAATGTTATTATTTCCATTTTATATTAGCGCCAGCTGACATGTCATACGAATTGAAAACAACATGCCCTTATCGAGGAAAAAAATCATGGAAGCTACGAAAATCCAATATAAATTATATAAAAATTTAATTTCTCTGGAATTCTTTTTCTCCCGCCAAATTATTTATATGTGAAAAAGATAGCTATCTTCACGCCTAATGCTCATTCAATCCTATATATATATATATAAAATCCACGTTACTTATATCTCTCGAAAGAATCGAAATGCCTTTAAATAAAGTCATCGAAATGATTTCAGTCATCTAAATACATTACACGCTCACGTGTTGAATAAATGCGCCTGTGAAATAATAACTTGGTTTCAAGCAAATCGTGCAAAGTAGATAAGGAAGACTTTAAGATAAATCAAGCAAAAACTGATATTGAACTTTTCATATCGTGTGACTACGTTTTTCGTGTCAAATTTATTTCCTTAAGTGATTAAAAAAAGTTGTTATATCATTAAAAAGCACGGATTTGTATCCTAAGTCACTTCCGTATCCTGACGAGATGACTTTTTCTTGGTACGAGGGACCCGTTATCGGAGTTTCTGATTTCCGGCGAAAACCTGTTTTCCAGGATTTTTAATGAGTAGTTGAGCGCAAATGGCGTCGACTCCGCTTTTCCGTCAGAATGATATCATACAAAATGCGGCTTACTTGTCAAATCTTGAATCGGTCCTATTTAGACGATAAATGACGTCACTGAGAGACGCGGAAGAGGGCATACGCTTCCTCTACGTCATTTCCACCTACTCTACTTCCTGTTTACCGCGTCCTCTGACGGATAAATCGATCCGAAACTTGACAGTTCCACTCGCAGCTAGGGTATTAGGCTGTAAAGAGGGGATCGTCCAATTGACTGGAAGTGCAAAGGTTCGACCAAGAGGTCGTTCACCTTCTTTGCATTACAACATCCTTCGGATATACTAAACAATGGCATCATCCGATTGATAAAAAACGTAACTTTCCCCTTATTCGTAAAAAAATGACGTGGTTAAACGACACGTAGACAAACTTCTCGAACAATACTTTTCCATTTGCAAAGTATCGAATCAGCAATTAGCATCTGCAGATTAAATATTTTGTTAGTGTCCAGTTACCAAGGGTATTGACTTCTGGAATTAACAGGAAACTTTCTATTCTTATTTCCTAATGAGATATTTCTTATAACTTAAATTGTAAATATTTATAAACAATTAGATGGACATTTTCAACTCGCTATTAGAGTGGAATTGTATGTTTTATCGGAAAGTTTCACAGAAAAATTAACTAGTTATTATTATGACGTTCATTGTAGTACTTTTAGATTCTTCCGTACTATTAATCGATTTATGAATGAGTTCTCCACTAATAATTAGACTCTACCATTAGACCTTTCAGGGTGTCACCGAGGCCAGTTTTTACAGTTAAGAAGACCGCGCCTCTTTTCCTTAAAAAAAAATATTTCATTTTATTAATAATATAAGTTAAATTATTAGTTGCAAGCCGAAAGATAAAAAATCAAACAGGATTTCGTTGAAAAAACAAACGATTAAGCAATCGGCTCGAATTCAAACTAACGACAATTGGATATTATAAACATTGTGTATTGAAAATAATCGCGTTGTTTAATCAATATAACACGATATAACATCGTAATATAAATTGTATTAATTAATTGTTAATAAGTAATTAATTTATCATAATAAGGCGAACTTTCTGGCAAATTTAACAAGAAATTTTCACTCCCTGAATAACTATCTATTAGAGATAAGAATGTAACAGACACTATAGGCCTATAGTTAAGAACTAAAAAGATATTTGGTAGATATTGATGGCACACCGAAGAAAAATATATCATTGAAAGTAGTTTATTTATGGTTGAGAAGCCCATAGTGGTTGCTAGGCAACAATAACTATTTCCCGGAAAATGAGACCTATGTCGAAGTATCAGCAACATAAGGAAGATATGGGTGCACGGAGTAAATTTAAACGAACTTATATATATACATATATGAACATTAAAAATTTAATTTAGTTCGAAAGTTTTAGACTACTATTCCGAGAGTTCAAAACGTGTCCAACAATTAGCTATTTTACAAGTCAAAAGATTTAATGATTTCACTAAAACATTCAAAAACGAATCCCAAAGTTGAAAAATTCAAGAACAAGAAATGTTGAAAAAAAAGAAACGTTTAACTGAAATATTAAATTTTTCTCTTAAGGTTAATATTCGGAAGATTGGAAACCTTAATTAAATAAGGATAGAGCGGTTTTCTTCTATCGTTGGATCGCCATTTGGCTTAGTTTTTGGCATGCGATCTCGTGAATGAACCAAATCTAAAATTTTTATTCTAAATAAAGCGTATTATTAATTACATTGGAGAAGCGAATGAAAGAAATAATTAGGTTAAATATTTGAGACATGAAAACAGAAATGAAATAATCTGCAGGTGAAATCGAGAAAGTTTAAAATTTCGAAATTGGAGTTTCGTATGTTACGTACTGTATATATATTTTCGTCAGTTTGTTATTTCAATCAGAAGTATATATTTTGTTGCTGTTATGTTTTGTAGTGTAGTCGAAAATAATCTTATTATCGATTCCCGTTACATCAGAAACAATTGGAAAGTAAACTCGCAACCTAAACAAGAGTCAGATGAACGATTCGGATCGGATAATGTCAAAAACCAAATTAAATAGGCTAATTAAATAGGCGCAAAATGTACGAACAGGAAAGCCTCAATTTCTATCAATTGACAAGCGCGAATATCCTTTACATATTCTGATGTAATTTTCGGCGGAGATTGTCACTCCGGCGCCTTAAACGTCTACAGAAAGCGGGTTCAAGATTTGGTCCCGTTCTACAAATGTATTTGTTTCCGGAAGACGAATATTTGAAAGTCACGTGATTATCCTTCTTTTCTATATTTAGGATCAAAGAACGACTACCTCGAGTGAATCGAGAATGAGAATGGCTAAGACAATCACCGGAACAGTAAGCTACTTATCTGTTTGATAATCGCGCTCAATCGTTGGATGGAGAGTTTCATTCAGCAGTAATATTCGCTCGATTACGTAAATCAACACGAATATCTGGATCCCGTTACAAAATATTTCGTTATTTCCGTATTTACGTTACAAAAAACGAAGACATTTGGGCGTCAGAAGACGATTTTGGCAAAGTGCCTGACTGCAGTCGAAGTCGGGCGACTTATTTCTGATGCCCTATCAAACCCTCTCCGACAATTGCGCGCCTGTTTTTTCTCAGTCCAAGAATTATTTTCCCGATAAAATGAGATTTTTTCCTTTATTTTCTCCATCTTAATTCCGATCGGCAATGGCCTTTGTCGTACGAGAGGTGGCGCCGAGAATGGGTGGATAGGGACACGCCTCGGAGATGACCCGCAGTTACGGAGACGGCCGATAGAGGGAGAGCGACAGTAAAGGGGGTAAGACGAACCCGTGCACACTGCACGAGCGTATTAGGATGTCTCTCATACCAGAGAATGGGCTCTGGCAAAATGTCAGAAACTGAGATTATTTTAGTCGATAGCTGGATAAAGGAAGAACGTATAAACCGGAAACTAAACGTAGCGTAAAACTGTAAAGTACAGTTACCTAGCGCACTCCTCGGTCATGTGGTCGATGTACTGTACCATCAGCCATTTTACACATGTGACTATCAGATGTGGAATAAATAACTCACTCATTGCGCTTCTTCGTTTCTCCAAAACAACCCGGCTAAAATTTCGGTTCTCAACATGTATATAATATAAATGCCAAGAACTTACAAACAAGCAGTTGTCTATATTCGTGTTCTTCAAATTATCGATTTAACTCGAGAATTTTACGAATTTAACTAATTAAATTATCTTTTTTTTCAAAATAATGAAAATAGTTAATTCGCGAGAAAGTATTGTGGTGTAAGTTGAAGTATTTTGAAATATTACACTTTTAATTTGAGTTACACGTATTTAGTTCTAGTTCAAAACCAAATATGCTAGCCACAGCTGCGTTTTTGATAGCAATTGAAGAGCGAATGTTAGCAGAGTATTGCTAGCAGCAATAGATGAGTAAGAAGCTACTGATAAAAATACTGTTCTGGCATTAGACTATACCACACTGGTATTGTTACCTGGCAGGTGTATTATCAGACACAAACAAGACTGGTTTTGGGCCGGAAGGTCTTCTTGACCAGAAAATGCATGGAACACGCGGCGAGCCCTTCCGTGCCGGTTGGGGGTTAGAAGATTGGAGCCATTGGAATGGCTAGCAAGACGAAGTAGAAATGCTGTTTTTGAGTATATCTGGCCGTTAATAGGTTGCATTGTATATATTCATCCTTATCGGTAAATAAAATTAGATAAGAGCATTCTCTCCGTAATGGGAAAGTAATTATTAGCGGAAATCAATGTAAACTTTTAGATCCTAAGTAGAAGGAAAGAACAACTGACAGACCAAGCCGCAACTTACGTTGCTTGTATGTAGGATCAACAAAATGAGAGCCGCACGTGAGAAACGCCATCTGGCAGAGCACGTGCACAGAGCAGCGCTTGCAACGACAGACGGAATTCCGAGTCGAATATCCGGAAGTGAAGAGGTACTCACCTTTAATTGATCCCGACGACGTTTGAGGTTGAGCCACCTCGACTTTGGTGTAAGTAGTCCACGACATGTCAATCGGACAATGGAAAGAAATCACACAAATGGCTTAACGTTATTCCAAAGTAATCACCTGAACATGAAATTTGTAAAATAAAGATACGGATGAAACAAAAGGCTGACGAGCCCGTTACTTCCTGGTTGCCTAGGCTTAGATGGTAGTGTCACGACCTCCGGCCGGCCAGTCCAGCACGGTGGCTGCAGTACCCTGAACAATTGCATTCCATTCCGATAAATCCAGGATAGAAACAATCCACTTTTTAATCCATTGAGGAGGTGGTCGATGGACGTGCTAACACACCCGAGGAACTGCGACTCGTCTGCTTCTCCGTCTCGCCAGGAAGCCTCGTCTGCTGTCGTCTGCTGCAGTAGGTAGGGTTAGTAATCGTACGCCGTTAACTTCCCAGTCAGAAGGTCTCTTACCGTCGACGCAATTCAGTACCTGTTCGGTCGGAGTGTCATGGAACGTATAAACGACTCCCAATAACTCGAGTTCGAGCGACAGCCCAGCTCTAGCGTCGTCCATTCCCGAGCCGGGGGTGCTGGGTAGGCAGTCCGTGTCACGTGATCCAACGATAACTGCCAATAGCGTGAAAGAGTGTCGGGCTGAGTTTAATGACGTCACGGCTACGACCGGCGGATGTAGCGCTGTAAAGACGATCGTTTAAGTTTGCTTAGCTTACGAGAAACATGTATCGCTTGAAAGGGACGAGCGTGGACTGGCGCGAATCGTCGGCATTTTTCTAATTTTTATAATCGTATTCGAAATTTAGCAATATAATACCCATTATAAAATGACAATTTTTGCGCAATTTATAAACTGTTTTCTCGTATTCGTGGTTATTCGTGGCTAAATTCTAATATCATTTTATACTGTGCTTTATTTCCGTAAGAAAGAATTTCGAATATGCAGATTTTTAATTCTATTGACGAAATAAAGTGCAATTTGCATTTTATCCAACTATAAGATAATTATCAAATAAAATTTTTCGTGACAAACAGTTTGAAAGAATGGCTTAAATTTTCAAATTAATTGTAAACAATAAAATTATGTAAGAACAATTTTTTGTGGTAAAAATAAATAAGTATTTAAAATAAGCAAATTAAAATTAAATTGACTGAAATAAGCTTTTTAAAATTGTATCGTTGAATACTGTTTGATGCAAATCGATTGAGCATTTGTAATAAAAATGTTTGCATAATAATGCAAAGAGGGTTTGTGATTTTTGTCATTTTACTGTAGAACCTTGTATTTATGAAGCAATAATCGAAAACAAATCGACTCTAGAACTTATTTTATTCATTTTTTAACTAAAATATAGCAAGAAATTTGATATAAAACGCGTTTACAATACGGATAAATTATCTTTACACCCTTCGACCTAAATTTCAAAAAGATAAACTTTTCTTTCTCTGTAAGGATGCTATTATGAAGAAACTTTTATAACGTAAATCTTGTTTTAAGTTAGTTATTTTATAAATATATAAATAATTTTAACAATAAAATGTTTGCAAAAAAAATTTCGATACGTAGCTATTAATTATTTCGTCTTCGGTTGTTCCTTTTCGTAGTATTTAATGACTTGTGGAAAATGATTGTGGATATGATACGACTTGATTTGAAGTTTTACTTTTCCTGCAAGATTCATTCATCATACCAACCTATATAGGAAACGAGTCGAAGAGACGCTTGTATGAGAGAGAGAAAATAAGTATTGTTTTCATGAAAAAGAATTGTTTCACTTCTTGTTAGAGCGACAAATCAGATAACATATTATTAGTATAAAGAAGCATGACTATCGGATAGAGATTCATTAAGCGATTCGGACCTCTCGATACGGATATCATGCATCTCCGTCCTTATTCTGCATAATGAGGAAATTTGAATAAGGGGAGGAAATAACGAGACGGGTGATGATATGGAAGCGTACGTACTATGTCATATAAGTCTTCAGACTGAGTTCGGGATAAAGATCGATAAAGACAGAAAACATCGATTCTCTTTACTTGTAATCAATACCGTGAAAAAATTGCACTCTTACTTTTTTACGTATCGGATTGAAAATGATTTGAAAGATATTCTTGAAAAAAAAATGTTAAAAAAAAGTACATACTATCTGCTAAGTAAGATGCCAGTTCTTAACTTTTTAATTTTTACTACTAAAATTAATTTCCTAATTATAGATTATATTTTACCATAATTAAAATTAGTTTTATCAAAGTTTCATGAGTAATGATAATTGAAAACTACATTAAACATACACTACCCTTGTTTTAACATTTTTATGAATAATCGTTTATAATTCTTTCGATTTTAAGATTATAAAAAAAAAATAGAAAAATAGAAAAAAACCTTTCGTGGAATAAAATTTCGTTAAGAAGTTGATAAATTGGGTTTATACGAAGAGGAGTCTTTGATCGTTCCATAACGCACACTTAATATATTAAGGGCATTTTGAGCAATTGAGGCGCTATTAATTAGTAAAACCCGAACGGATGCTAATTTAATGATTACTGTGCCTTGTTGTATTGTAATTTATTTAGGTCTAAGTTATTGTCTAAATATCGTAAATTACATCTAATTATTGCTTACATGTAAAGCAATAGTTTTCTCGAATACTAATAAAACAGAAATTTTGTTAAATGATTGTTGGTTGCTATTGTTTTTAATAATATAAATTAATAACCATGCAAAAAATATCCGTAAATATTCCACTGCTAAGTATAAGAATGAACGGAATAAACGGATCAAGTAAGAAACTCGACTTTTATAAAATTTAAATAGTCTATTCGAACGGAAAACCAGTTTAAGCAGTTTTTCTACTATTTTAATGACATAATCGGTCACATGACGTGTAATTATTTATCTATTGGTACACGTAACAACAAGTTGCTTAGTTGTCGTGTCCTTCGAAATAGAATTTATTAGAGGAATCGCTTAACTTTTTAACATTTTTTTAATCCAGATTTTTATTCATTTACATAAGATTCATTCACCGAAATTTAATACCTGAGATTTTTTGCAATGAAAAATAGTAAAATCAAAATGACTAATTTTTAATAACCGATTTTTTTTTAAATTTTTAGACTTAGAAAAAGTAATGTACTTTAGTTTACAATTACATTACGTTCTAAATAACTTTAAAAATGTATATATAGCCTATATATTTGACTTATTAATTAGTAATTTGATTTAAAAATTTACAGAATAGATCTAGATTTTGTAGTTAGCCGTAAATTAATTTTTATGCGATATTTTTATTTAAAAAGTTCCACAAAATCGAATTTTGTTAATTATTAATCTTTTATGTAATTAATATAATATGAATACTTTACATTAGGAAAGTTAAATGAGAGTTTTATACAAATGAATTTTGTTAACTTTGTATTTTATTCCTGACATCTCATATCTGAAGAACTGGAATCGGATAAGAGTCATTCTTAAGGACTTCGATCAAGAGATTTTTTGTGTNGACCGGATCAATCGCTCGATTGAAAAGCTTTTAGTTCACTAGACCTAAATTTTCTTTACGAGGATAAAAACACAAATACTTAGGTAATTTCATTCCTTTCTCCTTTCGTTCTTAATTTAATTACATAATTCTTAAAGAGAAGACATTTTATTTATTTACTACTTTTTTTAACTTTGTATTTTATTCCTGACATCTCATATCTGAAGAACTGGAATCGGATAAGAGTCATTCTTAAGGACTTCGATCAAGAGATTTTTTGTGTGAAGAGATCTTTTTGAGATCCATAACATAATATAGAACTTAAGACAATATGGCTAACCATCTTTTACGATTGAAAAATTTAATAAGCAATTATTCCGAATAGAATTGTAATGCAAATTTAATGATATTACCTTTTCCATCTCTTATTCGTCACAATGATTATGATACAAATGTATGGCTTACATAACAAATGTAGAGATATACATAAGTGGTAATATTGGCATAGTTAGCATAAATGTTGTTTTTATTTTTAATTGTTTTAAATATGAAATAAATTTGCATGTAATTGTGTCTTGAAAATATAAATATATTATAAATTCGATTAAAACTATAAGTAATATGAATAAATTATATCGTCTTGTTTGGGTCAGATGAATGACTTTTAACGAGATCACCTATTATAATTTCGATTATTTTGTCAAATTTTGGATAATTTTATAAATATATAAATAATTTTAACAATAAANCTGTGCCTTGTTGTATTGTAATTTATTTAGGTCTAAGTTATTGTCTAAATATCGTAAATTACATCTAATTATTGCTTACATGTAAAGCAATAGTTTTCTCGAATACTAATAAAACAGAAATTTTGTTAAATGATTGTTGGTTGCTATTGTTTTTAATAATATAAATTAATAACCATGCAAAAAATATCCGTAAATATTCCACTGCTAAGTATAAGAATGAACGGAATAAACGGATCAAGTAAGAAACTCGACTTTTATAAAATTTAAATAGTCTATTCGAACGGAAAACCAGTTTAAGCAGTTTTTCTACTATTTTAATGACATAATCGGTCACATGACGTGTAATTATTTATCTATTGGTACACGTAACAACAAGTTGCTTAGTTGTCGTGTCCTTCGAAATAGAATTTATTAGAGGAATCGCTTAACTTTTTAACATTTTTTTAATCCAGATTTTTATTCATTTACATAAGATTCATTCACCGAAATTTAATACCTGAGATTTTTTGCAATGAAAAATAGTAAAATCAAAATGACTAATTTTTAATAACCGATTTTTTTTTAAATTTTTAGACTTAGAAAAAGTAATGTACTTTAGTTTACAATTACATTACGTTCTAAATAACTTTAAAAATGTATATATAGCCTATATATTTGACTTATTAATTAGTAATTTGATTTAAAAATTTACAGAATAGATCTAGATTTTGTAGTTAGCCGTAAATTAATTTTTATGCGATATTTTTATTTAAAAAGTTCCACAAAATCGAATTTTGTTAATTATTAATCTTTTATGTAATTAATATAATATGAATACTTTACATTAGGAAAGTTAAATGAGAGTTTTATACAAATGAATTTTGTTAACTTTGTATTTTATTCCTGACATCTCATATCTGAAGAACTGGAATCGGATAAGAGTCATTCTTAAGGACTTCGATCAAGAGATTTTTTGTGTGAAGAGATCTTTTTGAGATCCATAACATAATATAGAACTTAAGACAATATGGCTAACCATCTTTTACGATTGAAAAATTTAATAAGCAATTATTCCGAATAGAATTGTAATGCAAATTTAATGATATTACCTTTTCCATCTCTTATTCGTCACAATGATTATGATACAAATGTATGGCTTACATAACAAATGTAGAGATATACATAAGTGGTAATATTGGCATAGTTAGCATAAATGTTGTTTTTATTTTTAATTGTTTTAAATATGAAATAAATTTGCATGTAATTGTGTCTTGAAAATATAAATATATTATAAATTCGATTAAAACTATAAGTAATATGAATAAATTATATCGTCTTGTTTGGGTCAGATGAATGACTTTTAACGAGATCACCTATTATAATTTCGATTATTTTGTCAAATTTTGGATAATTTTATAAATATATATCTACACTATTTTATATATAATTAAAAGTTGGCATGAAAATTTAAAAAATAATTTAACAGATTAAAATGATTAAAAATATATATTTGCTTATTTCATCAATATGTTTCATCATTTCAAAATAAATAAATAAATATAATGTAAAAAATATTTTAAGATTTAACTAATTAATTACTTAATTATAATTTTTTAAAATCATTAGTAACCAAATTATTTGAAAATATTTGATTAAATAATTTATATTATTAATAAAACGCCTTCTAAATATATTTTTTTTTTTTAGGAGAAAGTTGTGGATTATATCGGAAATCAAGGTTTCCTGAGTACTGAAAAGAATGAACTTGTTCTTTCCAATAACTTTATGGCTACTGGAGAACAAGTTTAACAATTCCGTGCATCTAGATTATTATATAACTTATCTATTAATCCTAAAAAAATTTAGATCACTGCTTTTCAAATGGAAAATTAATTTGTTTTGAACTTCTTTCTCAATTTTCAATCATTAGAAATAATTTTATTTATTTACTACTTTTTTAGTAAAATTAAATTTTTCTCATTGCTTAGTCTATTATGACGGCATATTTGTCTGTTTGGCTAGGAGTTCCTAAATTGGTCGATATTGACCCCCGGGGGGTCGATTAAAAACGGCTCATTAAAAAGTATTAGTGAAATAGATTATGTATATGACAGTTCAGGATGTTGTAAATCTGCATACTGTAATTCTATAAAAACGATGTAGTGTGGAATAATACTGAATCATCAAATGTATTTATTATTATTATTAACTGTATTAGCAAAAGAAAAGAAGAGGGGTTGATAAAATGGGAGAATCCTCGAAGGAGTCCATAGTCAAAAAAGTTTGGTGACCCCATTGTCTAGTATTGTGTATATAATCCTGCGAAAAATTAAATTACCTGATTGTTTTTTATACTCTGGGAACGCTGATTTCTCTAAACATTTGTTGTTATTTACTTATTGAATTATAGATGATAAAGCATTTTCGAAATTTCTCAAGATGACGTTTATTTATTGTGTACCATTCCTATGTAATGAAAGCATTTTAAATAAAACTACGTAATAAATATATAAAATACAAATAATATAATATAATTAAANTAATTATTGTACAATATAACGAATAAAATATCTAATTATTCTTAATATAATATTTTACTATATCGCCCAGAAAATTGTTTTTCGCTCCCAAAATATAAATTGTTACTAATCGCCCCTCAACACGGAAAAACTCCCACATGGGGGCGATATCGCCCCCATTGAGAAACACTGATCTATTCCAATGGATGACATGCAAAATTAAATCAGGGATTGATTAACAAGATGAAGAAAAAATTAGCTGAAGTTCCAAACAGCTACATGCTAAATTTCATGTCAAGTCCTAACAGCTATTGGCCAAATCTCATGTTCAGAGTTCATTCTAGAATTTATTGAACTGCTAAACAAAAGGTCCTCAGTAAATTTTGTCTTAGAAATTTTTTGAAAATATATTATGCTATTCACATGAGTAGTCTCATTATCTTGCATTAAGTTTTTAATAAATTATACTTCATAATGAATTTGCATGTCTTTTCCAAATACCATGTACTGGAATATGTACATTTTATTTATTTATTTATTTAAAAATAAATAAATAAATAAAATGTTTTTTTAAAAAAAAATTCAACTTATAATTTTAGTAGTAATTTAGAAAGTGACAACTAGAAAGAAATATATTTAATGACATTTATATAAAAATTTCTGGACTGAGGGTAACCTCATGCAAATGCCCAGCAGACTGAAGGGGAGGGGTGTTTTTTGTTATTTAAAAAAAAAATCATAAAAAACTAATAATAATTATGTCATATCTTGAAATTTGTTTCTTTGTATTTTCTGTAACATGAAATAATTAACAGAATAATGATTAAAAAGAAAAAAAAAAGCCTTTTTTTAAATTTAAAAAAAGTCTGACACCAACTGGGTTAAAAAAACATTTTATTTGGCACTTAGTTTGGGGCCAACACAAGCTTTCAATTGTATTTCTGACCTGGGATTATCATTTATAAATGTAAACCTTAATCAACTGATAACTTTTTGTATGCAGAAATTTTATAAAACATGAAAATGTTAAACAATGCATGATGCTTTAGCAGTGAAAATAATAAATTTTTCATTAAGCATACTTCCTACATCAATTATAGATGAGTCTAAGCCAGGGGTGGCCAACAGGTTTTGCCACCGGGCCGAATTGGAAAGAAAACTTTTTTCACGGGCCGAACCAGAGGCTGCCCTAGGAAGATTTTGAAGTGGTGCAAGATCTCATTGTGGTGTCACCCCGTAGAGACTGAATTGTACATAGAGATTACAGATACATTTTTCACATTATCATGCTTTATCAACATTCTACGCTGTACTTAAGAGATTTGTAATGGAGGGTTAACTCTAAATGCACAGTGAGTTTGTTGACCTTTTTTTTTTTTATTATTTAGGCATCAGAATTTTTCATTGAGCTATTCAGACTTGAGTAGCTAATATTGAAAGATTAATTGCAGCTCGCATAAATTCATTAGACAGGCTAAACCTGGCCCGTGGGCCATATGTTGGCCATGCCTGGTCTAAACCATATAGCTCCATCAAATAACATAAAACTGAACATGTGAGATTTGTCCTTCAAGTTTTAGAGAAAATTGGCTTGACAAACAAGACTCATCCATAGACCAAAATGTGTTAAATTGATTCCTTAATATGGGATTCCTAAAATTAGGCTATTCACTTTATCAGATATGTGGGTTATTTATTTAAAAAAATTAAATTAAAAACTGGATTCGATTAGTTTATATTTGATTAATTCACGTGTAAGCGAAGTATTTTTGCCATTAGGCCAATAGAAATACTGTAGTAAAGTCAAAAGTAGTTTGTGTCAAGGAAGTAAAGTTTTCTCCCGGTGTAGGACGATATTAGTAAGTCATCTACAATTCAATTGCTTTGTATGCAGATAAAATCCAACGTCGACCTTTGACAGAATTGGCAAAAATCCAGAAAGGATTTGTCACTTGAAAAGGTCTCTCTAGGCCAATTGCTTACTTTGTACTCACTTTATGCAAAATATTTCTATAAATATAATTCAATAACTTCTTCTGTTTTGATTATTCTTCATCTAAATGTAAGAAATTTGAAATTTTTCAAACCGAACTAAATTATATGTATTTATATTTTAAATTATCAGTGATAAAAATTTTCTCCGAAGGATCGCGTTAATTTTCATTCTTAATAATTATTTTAAAAATAAGAGAAAAAGTAAGTTGTACTTACGTATTTTAGAAATTTTCTGAATTCATTTAAATTTAAATGCATGGAAATTAGTTAAATTACTGTACAAAAAATTCGTTTTATAAATATTAAAACTAATAAATAATTTTAGTTATTTCCTTAATTGTTTTTCTTATTAAATAGTTTTAATAATAACTAACAAATTAATTTTAAAAGATTATTTAAAATTTATTTGTATCGAAATCAACATTGATAATTTGATATGCATTTGGTAATCGTAGAATATGAAACACAAAAGATTTTCAAAAAGATTTTTGACGCCGGCTGCAATTCCTGTGTTAGAAAATAAAAAAAATAGTTTTTTTATATTTTATTTTTTCTATTACTCGTAAGAAATTCGAGTCTTGTTTACAGACAGCTAGCGTACAAACTCCCAGGAGAAGTGTCATAAAACACCAACCCTTTCCTAGCCCCTGACATTCTGTGGATCAGGTGATCTTTTCCTACAAAATTTGTTACGCTTAATATAATTTAAACAATACTTTTATAAAACTAAAAATTTTAGTCGTGATCCATTAAGTAATATTCTTTAACGGTATACGTAATAAAAGGAACATTGGAAAAAGAATACAAAAAAAAAAAAAACACGTGGTATTGCACGTGAATTCGACAGTCCCCAAGGACGAATAGAGGTCACCGTTTTGACCCGTTTGTATGCGGGGAACGCAATTGCTGTAAGAAGCGCAGAGACAGCTTTAACTGCACAACTAGCATCCTTTTGGCGGACGGGAATTCATCCTTCGCCTTCCCAGTGCCAATGGACTGTTCCAGTCTTGGAATGCGGTAGTGGAACTTCGCCGTTGTGAACTGCTTCTATTTGTCTTGTACCGTTAGTTGCGGGAGATCGTGTCTACATATAAATTATATAAATACAGTATATTTTTTTCTTTACTCCTGTCAGCAAGCTACTTTTAATATAAAATATAAATGGTTATAACATCTTTTAATGAATTTTACAATAACTGAAAGTAGGTCTTAATTTAATCTGTCGAGTTCTGCGATTAGGTCAAGTGTGGTTATGAAACATAAATGTTGAAGTAACTTATGAATGGAAATGAAAAAATACGCTTTTGTATTTTGGCAGGAACTACAGTACAAATCTCATTATCATTTCGTATTAAACATTCTTTTTCACAGAAAATTACTGTTTATCGGTAGTGCGTATCAACACAAAAACATCTGTAATATTTCAAATTATTTTACTACCGTTCGATGAATAAAGAAACTTGCATACTGTGTGCATCGTGAAATTTTAATCTTAAAAGATGTAATATTAAATCATCTAGTGAAATTTATACATAATTTATTATGAATGGANATTTTTAATATAAAGTTTTTTCCTTTAAATATTCGGAACAATCCGAAGAATCGATGTGTAAAAAAAGTGCAGATTTTATTAAACGCATTTGTGTAGAAAACACAATTTTTATAATTATTCTTTCTTTTAGTATAATGTTAAAGTGTTTTAATCAATTATTTTAATTACATTAATTACTGATGCAATTGTAACGATGCAATTGCTAATTTACATCTGGAAAATGTGTTTTTAATTTAAACTTTATTTATTTCTTAAATTTTAAACTAATTTGTTGAATTGCTTATTAATGTGATACACGTAAATTATGTTTCGATAGCAATAAAATAAATCGATTAACAATTTAAAATAATTGATTCAATTCTTTCAGTTATTAAAATTTATTTCGTATCACTTAATTAAAATAACTAGTGCTAAAGCAATAATCAAAATATTTATATTATTTTATTATAATTAACTAAATAATTTTAATTATCTTTTGATAAATTAATAAAGCTTTCGAAGATTTTTATCTATAATAAAAGCGTCAATATTCCTATATTCACTTTTAATGATAGAAATGCAAATAATTATCATTTAAAATATGATATAGGCCTACATTGTACTGTTTTAAGACTTTATTATTACAGATCTGCATGAAAATATTCTATAAAATAGAATTCCTGTTTTTATTATTGAATATAATCTATAGATTTTAGAAGGATATTTTATTTTATAATTAGGAAAATTTATCGCTTAATTTATCATTGACCAGCTGATTAAGGATCTATAATTTATCTGACTTGATAGAAATCTAAACCTTTTCCAAATATGTTAATTTACATTAAATTCTATGCAAAGTTATCTACTTAATCATAAGAATATTTTGTTTTATTTTATTAATATCGTGTGATACTTTTAAACTAATTTATAATTTATAAAGTTAACTGCAATGTTTTTTAATTTAATCTTGTTTTTACTTTTGCTGGATTTTCCAATATTGTAATGTATAAGTCGAAAGTTATAAATAGAATTTAGTCTGTATTATCTAATTACATAATTCAACATTTTACTTGCATAATCATTATTATAAAATAAATTTCTTATTACATCTCTCATATTCACGTAAGCATATTTACAAACTATGAGCTTAATAATATTTCATTTATTTAGAATGGAACAATTTGATCAGTCGAATGAAATGTAATTTATATAGATGCTTTTGAAAAGATTTGGATGATATTCGAAGCAAAATTAGAACTTTGATCGTCAGTATTTTCAAACGATTGAACACTATTTCTTATTGGAAGTGAAGATATAGTCTGAACTATTGACTGTGAAAGTTGTTTGCTTTTCAGAGAGAGTCTTCCTGATAGGTTATCGTTTCCTTGGCTACTTCGATTGCTTTATCATCCTCGGATAGATCTGCGTACAATGAACTTGGATGGAATGTCAAAGTACGTTGTAGTTAGGGTTACACCTTAACCATTGCAAAGAATGGTTAAAAATGTAACCGTGGAAATGTATCGATAACGGCCTTTCGTTAAAGTCTGACATTATAAGCCTATTTCTATATTTTAAAGTTATGTAGGCTGTAATTAAATCGTTCCAAATAATTAAACAGTTTATTGTGTAATATTTTAAATTTAATTATTTACGTAAAAATTCATTTTTAACATTAAACTATTTATAGATTGTGTAACTTTCATTCTGTTTTTGTAAGATGTAAGTAATTACTAAGAACTTAATAAAGAATGATTTCATCTTGCCCTAGAGTCAGAGACTTTATACTGGAATGGGTCAAAATCTTAGTTAAAAGGTATTTTAAGAGTAAAAGGTCAAATTAAAACTTACCAGACCGAACAGAGAACAATAAGTAGAAGGTCTTTTGTGCAGCTCGCAACATATATCACTGCAATGCAAAGCTAATCTGACTGCAGTAAGATACAAGTCGTTGACCTTTTTTCGACCTCTTTGAAGAAAAAATTTCAATTTTCTTTAAAGTTAATTTCAACTAGAAGACAAAGTTTGAACTTATATATGATACAATGAGAAATTCGCTTTCTGTTTATTCCACAGCTTTATTGAGAAATAAACCGATTATCTCAAGGTTATTTTCTGTTAGTCAAGTTCAAATTTTCTTGAAATATTTTTATTTATATTAATGTTATAAAATGTTTAAAACTATTAAATAAATTTAGTTTTATAAAAAAAGCTTATGCTATTCAACATTTACGTAACTCTTAATTTATATTGTTCTCATTTTAGGCAATACTTTTGTATGTTATATCTGTTATTGTAAATATTTTTGTTTTTACGCTTCATCTTATATTTTTATAGTATTGATTTATTGTATCATGTGGTTAATTGTTATCAGGGATGGAAACCAAATGTGTCCAGACATTTCCATAACAAATAAATAAATTTTAAATATAGATATTTTGAGGATTACAATTTTTATTCTATGTTTGATAGCCATTTCAATTATTTTGAAATAGGCCTATTCTATGTAATAAAATAGTTTGCTCTAAAAGACTGATTACAAAGTCGTCTTTTAATAAGCTATACACCTTAATGACATTACTGGGACATAGGAAGAATAAAAGAAAATGCTCATAGTTGCTCAAATTGGTTAATCGTTAAGAGACATCAACCTACTTTCTCATCATACAGTTTTCTTTGATGCCCAAAGATGGTTTGAGCACTTAACGTGGAACAATAGCTGACATTTTGACATAATAACGGATAGCTGGAAGCTAAATACAAGTAGTATTTTAAAACGAAAAAATTTTTAGCAATTTATTTTCGCAAAAAAAATTAAAAAAAAAAGATAAAAGACAGCATTTATGACACATTTTTGGTATTTGATGCTTCAATGAAATTTATCAATGACATTTCAAATAGTAGAAACTCTTGACATCCCAATGAATAAATTATGAGATTACCTATAACGGAATCTGTATATATTGAAATTATCCTTTTCCTGCCATTTTCGGCCACAAGCTTCAGCGCCAATGTTTACAAGATGTCTGGAGCCATAAATATGAAAAAATCAACTCTTATATTTATGGTTTCCGAGCGGAAAATTACGTAAACTGGAAATGTTCCAAGCGGAAATTACCACATCCAAATTCCAATAGAGGAATTCTCTCGACAAAACATTAAATTGATTAATAAACAATTATAAAGAATCGAATGTAACTTGTATTTTCAGCAGGCGAGAAAGTGGTAGTTAAAATGGCATTCTAAAACGAATGGCTCGGATCCAAAAATGCCAAAACACTCTTCCAAATTACAACTACCGAAATCAAATAGTTCATTATAATCTAATCGACAATTTTTCCAACATTTCTCTCATATGACCTAGCACATTTCAGAAATAAAAAGTTGCCAAAAACTATTCTCTTACGCTTTCATTTTCCTTTCTTCTGTTTTTATTTATTATTCTATTGGTTTTATGATACATTTGAACTCAGGTAAAAACACTATTTACTTATCAATATTTATAATTAATAAAATAATTTTAATGAAAACTTTAAAATATAGAAATAAATTGTAAAAAATATAATCTAGAAATGATAATTCTCTTTAAAATTTATTCTCATGCTTTTAAAAGTTTTTAATATCTTTTTATTCATTTTGAAAAGTGAACTTTTATTGAAATAAGTAAATGTAATTAGGAAAAATTTTATCGTACGACTCTGAAAATAATTTAATATTTTCTTCGAAATTAATTGCATAAATGCAAGACATTAAATTTCCGAATATAAACTTCAAGAATAAACTTTTCCCAGTTTCGAAAAGGTCGAAGTAATAACGAAAGACATCGTTAATTGGAAATGATGGAAGTCATATTTCAGTGGCATCGCGACCTAAGTTTGTTTAGAGCGGCGATACCGGTTGTCATTAATAAACGACAAACTTAACGAGTATGATTAAACTGTTGGTAACTTTTCGTTATTCTAACAAATATTGGCGGAGATTGCGCGGTTGGACGTCCGGTACCCGGAAATGGACCGCACTGGTGACGTCATTGTCCCTTAGGAGAGAAAGGGAGAGAACGAAAGTCAGTGACCTGGACAAAATAATCGATACTGTAGACTAGCGAAATCTCACTCGGAGAACTTTAGCTACCAAGATTCGATGCCTCTTTCGCCTTTTTTGAGACAGGAAACCCATATAAAACCATTTATTATCTTTCTGATCTGTCAGGTGTCAAACTGGCATCACCAACCACGGTAAATATTGCAGAATCTTATCCCACTTTTCACACGTAAGATCGTCAATTTAATCGTATCTAAGCGGATACATTTTTTTTTTTTGTATTGAATTCAAATTATATCTGTTTTCTCATCCGTAACTTAAAAAGAAAAATTTTAATTTACAAATTATAAGTAAAATATTTTTGAATTTAGTGCAAATCAAATTGATCGATTAATTTCTACGGCTGGTTAGTTAATATCGAGTTAACGATCAACAGCCGCCTCGACAAACCAAAGCGGATGACATGGTAAGACCCGGAAGTAGAAAGTGTCGAAGTAGGATAAACCATTGGCTCATTAGAAGATCGAGGGCAGATTAAGGAAAGTAAGAAGCGAGAAAAATAAAAAAATAAAGACATATCGGGTCAGTTGCTTTTTACTTTTTTGACGACAGAAACAAACTCGATCTCTTGCATTCTTTAATGCACAAGTTGGGTGTGGTCCAGTGACGGAGGGTTGGGAATAATATTGCACCTATGAATTTCTATAAGAAGGATTCATCGGATTTTTATAAATGTTCGTGTACTCTTTGTTTGTCAAGCAAATCTTTTTAAAACGTACAATAAACTTCTCGTTGATCTGCCAATATTTTGATACTTCTATCTTTGACGTTAATTTTTGTCTTTGTATTAAATATATTTTAACGTTAAAACAAGAATGATAACGCTATTGGTATAAAATTGTACTACATATTTCAGTTTTCAAGTTGTGATCCCTTGAATATAAATAAAATTTTTGACTATTATTATTTTTTTATAATAAGATATAGTGTAGTATAAGTTATACAGTACAGATTTCGCACATTAACATTACAAGTAAATGAAATTTATTCGTTTTTAATCAGCTTATTACGTGAAATCTATCTTATAACTGAGTAATTGTTTATCCTTATTTGACCCGATATGAATAGCTATTTTCTGTTTTATTTTAATTTTATTTTAAAGTTCAGTTTAATCTATTAAATCGAAGTATATTGCATTTTTTTAAACACTAATATCTTTCGGTTAAATAGTTTATAAATTTTTCGCCTAAGTTTCTTTCCTCGTAGGAAACAGATCTTGAATAGGAATGATTTTTCCTTCAGGTCCGGATGAGTACAGCCATCGATGGAAAGATAAAGAAACGTTGCCAAGAAACGACGTAAATTTTATTGAAAATAAAATTGTTAATATAGATCTTTAGAAGGATTTTCTAGATATCTTTCCCTAAGAGATGTCATTACAAGCGGTTTCTTTATCGGACTGAGTTATGTTTGTCCTAAATGTCTTCCTCAGAAACAATTAGTCAGGAGAAGTTTTCCTGGATCACCTCAGGGTAGAACGTCGGTTTGACCCTACAGTCATCATTCTTTTGTCTGATAACTTGGAAGGATACGACATTTAAGCTTTGACCATATCAATCACTTTTACAAAAAAAAGAAAGAGAAAAAGTCGCTTCCATTCAAGGTTCTATCGAAAAAAGATCCTCTTATTTGCCTTAGGAATATCAGCTTTAGATCCGTTAATGGAATGTCAGATGCTGACGAAATTGTTTGAGTGGTAGTGGTCCAAACCTCAATCATTCTTCTACTGTCGACTTCCCCGTCACATCGCTCCCGTGACTGAGAGTGACGTCATCGATCGTAGTCACGGTTCCATAACAATTACGATACCTCTCATTTGTAATATATATGTGATTTGATCGTCAACTTGAAACGATCAAACATCCATCACAAAACTACCAACTTTTTTTTTTATTATTTTTTAAATAAAATTGTATGTAATTTTTTCCCGGAAAGATATGTTAAAGTTATCTTTCGCTGAATAACTTCTATCGAGTAAAAGATAAATTTGCTCAAATATTGAAGGAATAGAGAAATGTTCACTCCCTTTTTTTGTAAATAATTTGTTTTCACATCTTAGACATATATTTTTTAAATCTGGAATGTAGCTATAGATAAATAGTTAACTCCTACACTCCAAACTATGTAAAGTGTTTTTCCTACTCGGAGGAGGAAACTTATTTTATTCTAAAAATATATTTATGAAAGAAATTTATTTTTGTCATTTAACCAGTAACATCGTTTGTCATTCTGAGACAAATATTAAAGAAAATGGTGATTTTATCTATCCTCCTACGATAAGTAAACAGCGGATCTTCCGTGCGTATTTTATAACAGAAACGTCTGTGTTATGTGTGCGTTCATAATATCCACATGAACTCGTTTAAAGGTAAAATGACATTTTAGAAAGAAATAATAATGATAAAAATATGAAATCGCAAAATTTTAGAATTCGATAAAATGTCCCTCGAAACAATATATTGAAAGATTTAGTTATAAGGTAATGGACGTTTTAAAATAAAAATATCGAATAAAATTTCAATTTTATATAATAATTTTGTAAAGTTAAAGTTGGAAAAAATATGTATTAAAGTAATATTTGGTGAATCATTTAAATGAAATAGCGAAATTTCTAAGGAAATCTGCGTAAGTTAACATGGCTCGTGTCATCACAAATTGACTAACAATAATCGATATCATGGAATTTTAAAGTTAAAATCTTACTATGAAATTTTGGAACGAATAATAATTTCAAAGAAAATAATTTCTATTACGTAAATAATTAAAATTTTTCAAAAGTAAAATTATATTTTAATATATTCCTTATAAACTAATAATTTAATTTTTTTTCCATAGTTTAATAAATTCAGTATTTTTAAATAGTGTGGTTGAATTAAGCGTTTATTCGTGTCGATAAGTCGCACGATAATTAAGAGAAGCAATTTAAAAAATTTCAAGGATTCGATCGTATTACAGATGTTTTCGAAATATGCATAAAGAGTAGACCGACATTCTCCTCTATCCCAATGGTTATTTAAGAAGCACATGCGATTTTAAATACTGAAATATTAAAAACATTTTATCTGAGACTTCAAACTTTTCGACTAAAACAAAATTCAATTTAATGTTTCGACTGTAAAAAAGTTTTATTTAAATGTTACGAAATTATTTGATTGTTTAATAATTGCTTGTGATTCAATTCTTCAAACAGGATTATTTATTAGCAGACCTGTTCCCACCTGTTCAACAAGTCATAGGTATGGAAAATAGATTTTTTGGGAAGGCAATCAGATGGTCTACGTCATTACGTCCTTGTAGCCGAATATAGAAAATGTCGGATGCAGATGTGACGAAACACGATCGTCATCTAAAACAATTGTTTGTCCTCGGCTACATATAGCACCAAAATAAACACGGAGAGACTTCTGTCGTGATGGGAACACCTAAAGGATAAGAAAGCGACAATAAAAATTCAACTTTCAGCCACCGGGATGGCAAAAGGCATAAGGATAACGTTACGATAAAAATCAACCGTGCCTTCTTTTCATTTTAATCGATCGCAATACATACGAGAATATAAAATGGCAAAGAGTTAATGCCGGGATAGATGAAGCCAGTGATGGGCTTGTGAAAACATATAGGTCATAACGGACCCCCTGGCGAGGGGTGAGAGGAAGGAAAAGCCTTCGAGCGACCGACAATGTAATAGGTCCCCACTCACGCCATTCTTTTATGTTGTCCTAGTACCCGGATGCCCTGGGGCAAACCGGTATTCTGACTACTAGAAAAAAAAGCAATCGGTGAGTGGACTCGGTCAGCAGTAATCACGTGATGTGATAAACGTGATATGTTATGTAAATCCCTATTGGGAGTTGTAATGTTAATTCGTTTTAAATCAGCTTTGAACAATAGTTAATAATGCAGAGGAAAAAAACTACTTCCTTTCAAATGGAAGAGAATATTATTTTATTTATGCATATTGAGTTTTTGTAAAAACTAAAATTAAATTAAATTTGAAAGAAGCATTTAAAAATAACGAAATATCGAAATACGACCGCGGATCCTTCCGGCGATAAAAAACAGGTCATGTGATCGGGGTTGTTTGCTTCCAGTCGAAACTCAATTTGGATTCCTGACTCACGTGACACGAATTCTCAAGGACGTAACTCTTCCGATAGGACCAAACGAACCACTTGCCAATATACTTGGCTGCTCGGTCGGTTACCTATATTTACTATCATCGCGCTGCAAGAAATAGTTATATTCTGACGTCATCGTGAGAGGAAAAAAGGCGGGAAGCATTTTAACGCACGTTAGGAACAGGTGCGCTTCCCTCACCGTTCGTTTGATGGCGCTACAGGTTATCGACGTTCCGTCGGCCATTGCGCATGAGTATCGGCGCGCGCCTACCCGGAAGAAAAAATGTAGGTCAATAGGTTGATGCACCCGGATTAACGGCGCGTGACGTCACGTGCACGTGCGCCTCCCTTCTTCCCCCCGTCAGTCAGTCAACCAGTCGCCGGTCGTCTAGGCAACGTATGCTGGTAAGTTATGTAACGCGGTGTCACTGGGACTGTTGGATGCTATCAGTCACGTGACAAGAAGACGTATGTTGGAATCGCGTCGTCTAGTGTGATTTGGTCGGAGGGGTTCCTTCCTCCCTTCCGAACGGTGGAAATTAGCGTGGAAATCGTCCTTTTATCGTCCCAAATATTCATCTGAGCATGAACATAAAACCATTTGATAACTTAATTTCTTCTCCCATTTTATATTCTTCTGCGCTAAGAGAACGAATAACTTCGTCATAGACCAATTTTCCTATTATTTTCCTTCACTTTAATTACTCGTTTTCTAACAATTTATATTATATTCCGCTCGAAATTTCTACATAAAAAAAGGAAACTTTTCACACCTCTTCGGTCGAATGTAGGTCATTTCGACTCGAAAATAATCATATTTTCACTTTTATAACTTTTTATTAAAAACCCTTAAGACGATATTGTCCACTAGTGTTTCTAGTGATATATCGGTACGTTGACGCAACTATTGATTTCCGTACGAATAAAGAGTTACACTGTTGTATACGAGGCAACAGAAAATCATTAATTATCGTGACATAAAAAAGAACGTCTTAAAGAATTCGTTTTTGATAATTTTGGATCGAGTAGCGTAGAATATTTTCTTTCTGGATGAAAAACAATCACCTCCCACAAGTTTCGACAGGTAAGATTGTTTTTCCCCAAGTGTTATTTTCGGAACTTGTTTCCCTATAATTGGCTGTGACCCAATTTCCTATTACGTCTCTCGAGGGTATTTGCAGAATATTCTTGTCTATTTTGGACTATCTTTGTCTCGATGTTACTTCCGTTTCTGGTTAATCGACAAAGAAAACCACTTACAGGGGTCGACGTGTCGATGATCTAACTGTTGCGAAATGGAACATATTGGCTATCCCGTTAGAAACTTTTTTCTTTCTACACAAATAAACATTTACTTTGATGCCCCTATCGTTCGTTTCCGACGTCGATAAACTACGTGTTTACAAAAATACGCACTGGCTTAACCGTTATCGATCGACAAAACCGTTACGGACGAAACGATTAATTTGCGTTTTTCTTTTAATTTTTTCCTTCTCGTAGCTTAAGATAAATAAAAAGAAGAAAGAAGAAAAAGAGACGAAGCCTTAACCTGTCGTTCTTCCCCAAGATTGTCCTTGAACTCGTCTTATATGTCATGCGCAGTTGATTACGTACGTGATTTGATCGGGTCACGCTTAATCCTCACGGACCTGCACGGGTCAGCACACTTTTTTTTTTTCCTAATTCATTCCCCACTATTCGGTAGACCTGACCCGAGTCGTAAAGGTCTTTCCTCCATGGAATATCTTGGTTTGTTTTTGTTACTAATCTGCTTTTACTCCCACTAACTGAAAGAAGCGTCGTTCAAACTGTGTAGCCTATACAATGTTTATGATTAGATAGAAGGAAGTGTTCCTACTCTAATCTAAAATTTGATTGAATTACAAAATCTCTTGGAAGTTTGCATAACAGGTTGATGCCTGTGTTTAATAATCGATTTATAAATGTCGCTCTATCTGTCAGGTCAATCCTTTCTCTTTTCGTCATCTGACCTATTTTAATTTGAATCGACATCAATAAATTATTCTTTGTAACCGGGGATTTTTTAAAAATAAAATATATACAGTATACAGGTCTATATAAGCAAATATGGGAACTATATGAGTATTATTCCCACATTCGTTAAGTTTTAAAATTTTATTTTAATTCAGTTCGAATATGAAACATTCATTCTTTCGTCAATCTGAACCCTTTGAGGGTTATTTTCTAATGTAGAAATTACAATCATTTAGAGGGAAAAACTTCCTAATATTTTACGGGTTGATTAATCATTCGTAAGAATTCAGGCAAGCAGAAAATTTGGAGAAGAACATTCTATTTTCAATAATCTTGCTCTGTTCGCATCCTAAATTTAATCGATTTATAACAGTTTTGTCAAATTACTTGCCAGATTATTATCTGACAAAAAGTCGATATTGGTCGCCATTAACTCTATCTCGGACCTATTACTGATGTGATAAATAACTTAATTCGATTAAATTGTCAAAGCTGCGATTTTATCGTTTGTAATTCTGAATAATACCAGATTTATTTTCGTCTCTACCAACATACATTTTCGTATTGAATGGGTGTGGTTTCTCTAATCCTCCCCGAAGACTTTCAATCGACATTTTTGTGTTGTCTCTGTTTTTATACATGAAAGAATAAGTTTACGAGCAGAAGTTTGCCCGAGTTGCTATGGTATAAATTTTAGATTCTCCGGCACATTAATTAATATATAACATATATTTGTTTAATTTTTGTGTGGTGAAAATGCAACTGATATAGGGAACAGCGCGTTTCACTTTACACGTGATCCAGTTTCATCGAAAGAACTGGGATGAATGGCTCTGACGAGTAGTTCATTGAGATTTTTAACCAAGGACGTCTCGAAGGACGTCCGGCGTCTCGTGGGAAATGGTTTGTAGGAATAATAATTGCAACTATTGTCTAAATTTATCATCGGTGCGCCCGGAAGAAAATGTCTAATCCTTATCCCGTGATTCTAACAGAAAAAATGTACGCATTATGCTGTAATGAATACAATTCTAAAATGCCGGTTACTAGAGTAAGTTTGAACAGCTGTAGTGGGTTATATTTTCCTATTTACGAACTCCATACGAGGAGTCAATACCCCGTGCACTATAGATCTATAGAAGCGTGGCAGATGGCACCTATTATTTGACTTGTGTTTTTTTTTTTTTTCAGTATTAAATACATGAAAACTTGTTATTCTCATTTAAAAATAATTTTCAAAAATGTTTCAGTGTAATGTAACATTTTTTCCTCCCAGATTTCTTCCCGCTAACAGCATGACAATGTGTTACATAACCGATCTTCCTAGAATTCAGACGCCTCTGTCGGAGGAAAGTTGAAACTGTTGGCGAAGTTTTTCTTTCCTCAATTCTATTTTAGAAGTTCTTGGCAATTGTTGTCATTTATTTTGTCTTATTTTCCGTTTAGAGGGAAAAAAATATATCGAGAGATTACACTTAAGTTTACCAGTTAATTTACTGATGAGGCGCGATCCGTTAGGATGTTTTCTACGAACCGACTAGTGAGGAAGAGCGGCAGTCGAACCCCAGGCATTCAGAGCCTCACATGACCCACAGTTAGCCCTAAACTGGTTCAGACTGAGGGCATTCCCCTCGTTGCTAGTTCCTGTTTCTGCCGCCCACTTCCTTGATCGTCACGTGATCGAGAGTTTAGCCAATCAACTTCCGCCAAAGCTGTTATGGTCGGTAGAGTGCCGTGACTGCCCCCTAGTAGGGAAAAACACAATGCTCATAGCTTCAATCTTCCGGATCGAAACCGTGAAATCGGTTAATCTTCATTTACTCCTCTAGAAACACGTAAACAGCAGCGTCTTTAGAATATCAGCTTATTTTCTTTTTAATTCTTTTAAGTAATGGAACAAAAATATATTCGTGACAGTTCTACTAAATTTATATTTCAGATATTCGTTGAGTCTTTAGTTGTATAAAATTCTCTAAATTACCGAATATATTTTAAATTTCTCAAATATTCATTAACTCTTTTTCATTAATAAAGTAAACCTATGCACACATCAATATATATAAGGATTATTCAAATAGAATAATCGTTTTTCTCTCAACAAAATAAACCGATGTTTTAGTGAATAACGGAATGCTATCCGGATAACCGATTTTCCGGTTATCATTCCTTCAGCGCTTTAGGGGAAGAAACCAGGAAGTGGACTCTGCGCGAAATAACGAAGCCCGGTACAAGAGGTCGAAGGTTACAATTTATACATTTAAAATTTTGCCAAGACTGCATTCGAAAAAATTATTTTGGCTAAACACCATAAGAGTTTTTTATTTAGGTGACGTAATTGAGACGACTCTGCTTCTTAAAATAAATTTAAAAATTAACATAAATAAAGACACTTTTTTTTTTTTCAATTTCGTATGTAAAGTGTTTTGCTATTTATTTAATTTATTTTATAATTTTTAAAAATTTGTATCAGCAATGCAAAGTTGTATAAATATTTGTTAATGTCGGCTTTAATATTATGAAAGTTTTGTTTGAAATTGTAACTTGTTTGTTAATCTGAAATTATTTCCTAAAAAATTATCACTAATTCTGTTCTTTATATTATGTCTGTTACAGAAAAAAACATCAACATTTTTTGTTAATTTATGGAAATAATAGCCGAAAAACGAATGAAATTTGTTACTATTTCTATTACTTCTATTTCTATTTTGAAGTAATGTATAGTTTCGTAAACTGTTAGTTTATAAGAAATAAATAAATAAATTTACAAGCAGTAGCTAGTTCAGGTATTTCAGTTGTTATTTCTGTTTTCTAAATGGTAGAAGAGGGCACATGGCACGTTGCCCACTTACGACATCGACTATCAAATCTTACAATTTTACATATGGAATAACATATTCATTTCTCCAAATGTTATGAGACAAAATTAAAACACTAATACGTTAATTTTTTTCCTGTCTAAATGACAAAGGAAATAGCGAATAAAAAATAACGATTACAGTTAAGAACTTGCCATTCTTAATGTGTACAGAAGTTTCTAATTTAAGACTTTCCTTCTTGTATTAAAAGAAAATCTAAATTTATCCGTATAATCGAGCATAATTTTAGAAGTTTTACGATTTCAGGTTCTTGCATTATGGTGACGTCACTATTCCTTATTTGGTTATGCCCCGGAAGATGATGTCACAAGGAGGTTGCTTGCGAATAACTGGGCCACGAGAAGGATCCGGGTCCTTACGATCACGTGTTGAGTAACATCCATTTGACCCACATCTCTTACCTCATATATTGCAAACAGGTATGATAAACAGTGTCCGGTGGAGGTTTCTTGCGAGTAGAGGAGAGACGAAATTTTAAATAATTTATTGTTTAATTATTACGCCTTTAATGATGCATTTTCCTTCACTTATTTAATAATAAAGAAAATGCATTTTTAACATATAATTAATAATAAAGATTTAAAAATCTTAGAACCCAAAAAATAAAAGTTGATTTAATTAATTGTTTTACTTAAATATTTCATTAAAATAAAAATTAATTATTAATTTTAAAATTACGCAATCTCTTAATCATTGATTTATATCTGCATCATTTAATATAGGATAAATGATGTGATGACCAGTTTTCCTGAAGGTTGTTTAATTTGCAAACTATTACAGTTTTCTCACCAAGTCGACATTTCAGGTGTTTAATATTTAATAATTTTTGCAATAAAAAATTCAATTTTATAGCTTATTTATTAATTATACAAATGATTAATAAGTAGGAATCAATACAAAGAAGACATCTCACAATACTTACGAGCCGTTACATTTTTATCGTGAAAGTTTATTTTGCGATTTTGCTTAGTTTTCTATTGTAATGCGATCGTTTACATAATTTAAATGATCATTTAGATATAAGTTCTGTTATCGAATTGCGTGATTTTCATAGTCAACTAGAGAAAGACATTCTTTGTTAATAAGGAAAATAGATTTGGACTCATTAATTTCTAGAGACATTATCTCATAATTGGGTTATAGAATAAATAAAATTAGCATTATTAACACTAATTTTTAAATTTATTGAAATTTATATTAAAAAATTAAGATAATTAAAGGAAACGTTCACGTGGAATAGAATGTTATAGAATTCATTTTATGAAATCCTAGTCAATTACAAAATATGAACGATTTATTTTGTTCAAATTTGAGAAAGTGAGAAGCAAGGCGTAAGGGTGTACATCCGAATTTTCACATCCACCCAAAGGGCGAAAACTTCCGCTGCATATCCAAACCACAAAGTATAACCACAATAAAGCAATAATTATGCAGTTTATGAATAAAAAGTATAGATTACAATAATAAACGTATTTATCTCCGTATAAAGAAATATGTATCCTCATTTTCTGTGCAGGAATTCTGGTAATTTGTTTTCTAAGTGTTCAATCAGCAGTTGAGCAATTTCATGTATAAATGATTGCTCAAGTCATGATAATATGAATAATAACTATCGGTACTTGGCATCTCGAATTATTTGGGGCATTATACGCACAAGTTCACAAATTCCGATCGTAAGAAGGTGACGTCGATGCTCAAGCACATCATAAGTATCGACCTCGCGACCTTCTAAACTTTTGAAAGGTGTGGGTCTAGAAAATCACGACTACGGAGTCGAGTAAACAAAGTCGCGGTACCACCCCTCCCTGTTAACTTTGATTCGGAAATTCCCAGGAAAACTTTCTTTCCTTATGATAATTAATCATTTGTGCTACAATTTTAAATTTCGGTGATATTCATTTGAATTATTCTTCATCTATGATAGCGCCATCTGCAGATAGTATTAGTTATTAACACCAACGAAATTGAGGACCTGTTAACACACGAAAAACGCCAAGTTTTCAGATCACTTTGAACGAGTATATCGTAGGAACTGGTAAAGAAACGTGAGGTGAAGAGTTATTTAGGCTTTTAACTAAAATCGAGTAAAACACGTTCGCGATCCTGACCCATGAGGGAGTTGTGCAATTATTTTGACCTTATGACGACACAAACAAAGAACATCGATGGAGATGAACTTTTCTAAAACTGGTCACGAGTAAGTTAAGTTAATCAAAAACTCAGGGACTCTGTTGAAACAGGAAGAGAAAAAACCTTTGGCAATTAATACTATCATTTCCGGTCCACCTGTCCTTCTCAAGGTCGCTTCGTCGGAATATTGTTAGTCATTTATCCACGATGAAACTGGATTTGTTTCGATTCAATCATCCGTATCAAAACTTCTTCCAAATTCTATGTATTTTAAATATTGAAATTTCTTTAATTGAAATTCTATTCAATTATGTTTTTATATTACAAATATTTTAATATTAATTTTGAAAAACATTACTACATTACTATTTATCGTATAAGATTTGTCGATAGGACTGGCTGGAGATTTTGCAGGCCCTTGGAAAAAAGTTAGTAATGGATCCCAAAATATTTGCAAAAAATATTCTTTTTAATCAAACTTTTTTAGAAATTTCTAAGTGCAGGTCTCAGTCTGATGCTGAAAAAACCGATGTCTGAATCGATGCTGTTTGCTGGATATCACAACGTATCTATTTAAAATTTAAATTCAAACCATTTTTGGTTCTCTTATTATCATTTTGTGTTAAGAGAAAAATAATATTCATAACTTTAGAATTCTCATCAATGAATATGATACGTAACTACAAGAAAAGATTGATTTCAATTATAAAATTATGAAATTCTTGAATCTTAACATTTTCGATGAAAAACTATTCAAGAACATATAAAAATTTTTATGTAAATGACTTATTACAACGAATACTTCTATAAAAGTATTTTATTTCATTAAACGTCAAAGAAGAAAGTGAAAATATTAACTAAACAATATTTTGAATACTGTATTTTCATTATAAAAGTGATAGGATTTTAATATCTCATACGGTTTATTATTATTAGATGAAATACCTGCTTTCCTGGATCGTAACAACTTAATTACATTAGATTTAATAGAAAATTTAAATTATCTAATATTACCTTAAATAATTAAAATTATAAGATTTATCAGTAAATTTTGAATAATTGGGAAATGTCTCACTTATATTTAGACGAAACAAGAAAGATATCGTTTTATTTCCACTTTAAGTTGTAAAAATTTGAAATAAAACTGCCAAGAAATATGTAAGGATGTTTAATATTATAATGTATTTTCAAAACTAATAAATATAACTTTGAAAAATTCTAAATACATTGATATATTGTATATAATATGCAATTTAATTAACTAATAAATAAACTTGTTTAATAGATAATTAACACTACTAAGTATATAAAGTTTAAGCCTACCAGAGTTTACAAATGTAATTTATATACTGATATTTCAAAATATTCGTTGCCGTAATTCATAATTATGCATTTGGTGTTAAGAAATTTTATACCATTATCATCGACTATACTATCGTCGCCATCTTGATGCCATCAGTCACAGGTCAAGCGGAAGTAGATGGTGAAACCAAGATGATCCATCAAAGCCAAATACCCAACCGCTCTCTGTGTCGTCCCAGCGATCTGCGCGATATTTCACTTCCGCTACGCCTAACAGATCTTCTTCCGGGGTCAGGATCAAAGGTTATAAATTCGTCCAGCCGTAGACTAGAAGTAGATGTAGTGGACACAATGGCTGTTGGCTCTTCTCGACTGACATCTCAGAAAAATCAAGATGAATTTATCTTTTGATGTCTCTGTGAATTCATAGTTACGATTGACGGATTACTATAAGTTTATTTTTTTATCAATAAATATAAAATCCTAATATGGTGAATTATTTAATGTGTAGTAAAGAAATATATTCGATATATAATTGGCAAAATTAAATTTATCTTTTTTCCCTCTTGCATTAATAAATTTGATTTTTGTATTGCAACAATTTTTAGAGTTTTAATTTGTCAGTTAGAGAAGATTAAAAAGTAAAATATGACATGTAATAATGAAAAAAATAATTGCTTTTAATCTTATAAATATACATCTGATCGACAAAATAATATAAATTTCTAAAGACACGAATCATTTCAAATAAATTGAAGCAATATCTAATTTGAACGTATTGAGGCAGTCAATTTAAGACGACTTTTCAATAAAAGAGTTATTAAAAATGTAAATGTTTTTTATTGTGTAATTGCTTTTCGAGACATTTCAGTTCTTTAGAATAGATTTTTACATTTTGAATTTAGGAATTTACAAATTCCTGAATTTAAGATTCATTTAAGTTAATATATAATATGGTATCAAGATGAATTGAAATATTTCGGAACATTAATTTCCTTTTATAATATAATGAATCTGAGATGTAATTATCGAAACAAAGAGTTATTTAGGTAATGAGAAGAGCAGACGACATTGTATTGTGAATACGGAGTTGCAAATGAGTGTAAACAATTAAATCTTTTGCGTTGAAATGGAGGGAAAAAAATGGAAGAAATAAACAATTCAATGATTTTGTAAGAGTCCTTGGAAAGGCGAAAGTGTCAAGGCTCCAACGAACGACAAAACTCTTTAGACTTAACGTACAGTTTCAGGTCAAAAGTACGATGAAGAAGGCCTTCGACCATAAAGCAAGGAAACATGATTTCAACTTAGTTCGAGGCGCGAAAGATATTCACCTGCTAAATTATACATTATTATTTTAATAACAAAAGCTGTCAGTTTATTTATTCGGGCTGAAACGCCTTAAAGTAATTTTATTTAGAATAAATATATAAAATTCGTATAAAAAGAATTTGTTTTATATTCTGAAATATATTCATCTCATCAAGAATTTTTTTTCTTTTCCTCCCAAGGACACTGCTGTTTAAAAATTCTTATATTCGACAATAATTTCATAAAGTATACGTAAATTTAAAGATATTAATTACACAGTTAACTAGCAAATACCAAACTTTCATCATTAAAAGTTAGTTATCAGAAATTTAATTCTTTAAGTTACACAATTCATATTAAAGTTACACTTTGTTATGACATAATCTATAATATTTTAAACATCATATTCTTTACATTGTTAACTTTTATATTTTCTTACAATTAAATGAATTTCCTAGAATTTATGAATCATTTTAACATTCTCATAAATTAAAAAAAATCAATTGTTATTCATCCGTACTTTCAAACTATAAAATATTCTCAATCAATCAATATCAATATTATTGTTATTTTTCACTCTTTGCCCTGTGGTCACTAAGAAGGGTTTTATAAGGCCCATCACGGGTTCGGCCAGGCCCACAATGGAACGGTTGTGTGATGACGGAGGTGGACCTGACATATCCAGGACAGGCCACTCCCGAAAAATTTCTGGGAGTTTTGACTGTCGGATCCGAACCCGGTTCCTCCGGAACGATAACTGATGCCTTAACGGCCTCATTGGCATTATGGATTATATTCGAGATCATTAGTATTTTACATAGATTTAAGTACTATTAAGCAGATATATATGATATTTTAAGTAGATTCATTAGCATAAAATCACTTCTAATATTTAGTTATTTTAATTTTTATTAAATTAATGGAGATTTAAAATCATTATAAATTAGAATTTAAACAGCTTAAAATTTTGATGTTATCAGAAATGACAAGCTCATAAAAGTTTAAAAGTCAAAATATAAATGATTTTCTATGCCGAGAGAAATTTCGAAATTTTGTATATTGAGATCCAGTAGGCAATGTTTATAAATTGAAATATGCTATTTTGCAAGTTTTATGTTTACATTCTTTAATTATATAATTAAATAATACAGTCTAAAAAAAGAACGATTTATATTCACTATTTGAAAATAATCGAGTCTAAAATATTTCATAAATTTCTCATTGAATGCAGATCAAGAAGCGCATTAATCTCAATGAATATCGCTGGTGGGGCTTTAATAGTTCTAATAATGACTCTTGGCCAGATATATTACCGACTGAATTTTTATTCTTTTTAAACGAAAGAATTTTTCATTAACGAAGAAAATGATAAGTCTTTGGCCGATATTTTCTCATCGTAGACTTCTTTTAATTTAGTCTGTAAGAGAATAAATTTTGTAAACATTAAATTATATTACAGATGACAAACTTTACACAGACACAGTTATGGTATAAATAAGCAATTTCATAATGGACAATAAACATCATTTGTGAAGATTACTCAACGATTTTGTTTTTCTTACTATCGTCATTCTTGAAAATTGCGGGAAAAACCTATTTGCACTCTATTTTTGCAAATAAATACATAATAAAAGCCTGTGTTTTTAGCTTTAAACAGACTTTTTTCTGATGCTAATTATGTATTTGCGAAACACTTATCTAACACGATTTTATCCAAACACGCTGTATGAAAACTGCATCGATCATTATCTTCAAAAAAGTCTATTTTATAGGTAACAGATTTAATATTTCCGGTCTAAGTTTGAGCCACGGCAAATTTTTAACTTGATTAAAGACTATTTTTGGACTGGTAAGCTTCCGAATCTGACTGTAAAATCTCACGATTCGCTTTATTGGTTTCCGTTATGTTAGAAAGTGAATGGACTGAGACGTAACGTTTTCTGCCCATTACCATTCATCCGGCTTTGCGTCGTATCCGCCTTTAACGGTTCCATCACGTTTTTTCGGCAGAAACCATTTTATTATTTCTATTTTTATAAAGAAAGTGGGGGAAAAAGGTGTTAGAAACGTGACCCAAGTATTTGACGGGCGTTGTCGCAGAAGCGACCTCTACTAGCATAAAGACTACCTGGCCAAACGAGTTGGTTTTTTTCCTCGCCACCCTGTCCTATTTCTTCTGTTCGTCCAAGGGGGGACAGGAAAACTCACGTGAGGTTCGTCGACGTTTGAATATAGGAAGTGTAATAAAAGGTGTTGAGACTAAGTATAGAGTAGATGGAGGAAGGAAGGCGAAAAACGGGGTTTACATGTCAATGCTATCTGATTGAGATTACGAACGTAAATAGCCACTCGGATAATTATAGAAGGATAAGTAACGCTTAAGTAATAATTATCCATTTACAACCGAAAATAAACTATTGAAAAGGAACTGTAACCATTAACTCGGCTGTACCGATTATGCATGTTTATATAGATACTAGAAGCATGATTCTTTATTAATAACAATACAGAATATGCGACATAGGAATACATTATTGCACAAATTATATTTAGCTCGATAGCCTCGGGGGAATGGCGATATTATGGAATAAACTCCTCTTTTCGCCGAATTTATTTTAATTAGTCCGAGATATTATGGAAGAGACTTTTGATGAGGTAACGAATTGAAATAACTTAAATTACTTGATATGTATTTATGTTGTAGGAAGTGTCGTTATCTATACGCAGATTAGTGTAGATGGCATACTTCCCACGCCTGGTAAACCAACCCTTGTCATATGCAGACACTTCTAAACAATATCTACAGCTAATCCTACTTCCTTATCTCTCTATCAGAAAAGGGGAAAAAGAGATTACGTCATAGAATAGAAGGGGGTCAAACTCCAGCCGTTAACCCTTTCTACTAGGTAACAGTTCACGAAAGTCACCGTTGAACCGGTCGGCCGGAGGCGAGCTACTACGTATTGCTTTATCATCAAAGCGGTTACTTATTATAAATGTCGACTGTGTGATATAACTACATTAGCGATTTTTCGGTGAAGTTTCTGAAAACTTCTGACCTAGATGGAGTTGGATCTATCGTGTTGTGGAAAGGTGTGGTCGGGAGATTGTCTCCAGACTTTCCCTTTCAGCGTTCTAATTTCTCGAAAGGATTTATTCTTTTTTGTCTCTAGGGAGGTGATCAGACGCCCTATCACGTGACGCGTAATCATCACGTGATCGACATGATATAATGATGCGGATATCCCAAAAATATCATTTTTTTAATACCGAAGATAGATTTTCCGCCCACTTTCTAAACTATTCCGTATTTAGGTTATAAAATCGGTAATAAGAGAGTAGAAAGTGTTTTAATGCTCATTTATTATGTAAATTATTCTTAGTTATCGAAAAGACGTAATCGCAATTTTCGAAACTATCAAACAACTTCAGATTGACATAATACCAAGTAAATTTTTAAAAATAAAACATTTATTTTCAGTCTGAGTATCATAAAAATAGTAGTAATTTAAACACTAATAACGGGACATTTATAATATCTCTTTATAAATAATTTTCTATATTATGTAGACTATAAATAAAATAAATATTATTATTAAAATTAAATTCACCAATTCTACTGAATTAGTTTAAAAACTTTCAAATTGATTTCATAAAGAAATCCAATTTTTATTTTTCCANATATATATATTTAAATTAGATAAAATATAAAAAGAATTTACAGTAATTTACAGCATTCAATAGTAATTGTGAAAAAATTTCACAATTTTCTTTAAATATGCAAAATCAATTATATTTTCGGAATGAAATTACTGTATTTATTGTATTATCATAATAGTTAAATGAATTCTTTATGGTAATAATAGCGAAAGATAATTTCCTTTTAATCATATAATTGTAAAATATTTTCTCAAAATATAATTTAAAAAGTTATTTTCAATAAAATTTCGTAGACTATTGAGGATAACTGTAAATTTCATACTACATGCAATCAAATTTGTTTAATTTAATGCAATAAAGATGCCTAATAATTAATTATAAAAGTATTAAAACATTAAATGAAGTAGTGTATGACTGTAAATATTGTTGAATATTAAGTCAGCAAGATGTGATAAATCGATTCCCAATACTCGTCCTCCTCTGTGTTGGAGATTATTGTCTCTTGATAGATATTCTGTCGGGGCAATGGGTATAGTATGTATAGTTTCGGAGAGGCGTGAAACACAGCCGACCATTATTAATAAATGTTGATACTAAAACACTCTTTCATGTATATTTAAACAGTTACAATTGAATCTGCGTTTTTTTTTTTTTTTTGTTTTTTCGCTATTTTAATTAGAATTTTAAAATATTACACTTGCTACAATGTTTAAACAATGTATTTTACATTTAAAGCATTGATTTTTTTAAAAAGTTCTAGAATATTTAAAACACAAATAAAAGAAAAGTTATTCATGGATACAGTCCAAGTAAACGGATTAACAGAACTGAAGGGAAATAAATAATCTTATTCTCAATTAAGTCAAATTAAAATGTAATCTTGTAAGTTTTTATTACGTAGAAATTAAAAAAAAAAAAGAACAATTTAAAATACGATTAGAAAAACTTATATCGATAAAGAATAATTCGGAGCATAGCTAAGAGACAGTTCGGCACCTTTCCAAGACCTGTTCCGAAATGGGCTTCAGGCCTTACAATGACCTCCACTTTTATCACTTATTCATCTTATGTCAGGGAAAGTTGAATTTTAATTATTCATTTTTTTTTATATCGCTTCCTGTAATAGCTTTGAAATTCTTAACTTATGCAATCATTCCTACCTTCATACCAGAAAACTTATCGGATGAACCCATCTCTCTAAGGACATTGGATTCATTGGATATATAACCAGTATTTATTACACTATTCAATATTTATTAATAGTAATAATATATTTTTATTACCTTGGTAGAAATTTATGAAGTTGTTTGATTTTTTAATTTCTTACGTGATATGGAGTGAAAATACTACAATTGTGTTGTGATCATCCTTAAGAAAAAAGTTTTCCTTATTGCATTTTTAATGATTTTCTCATTAAAAATTTGTATTTCTGATTACGTAATTTTACTACACGCCGAGAATTATAATTTTTCTTAATTCCGTGAGTGTTTTTATAATTTTATTTGTTTCAATTCAAATATTGAAAACTCATGAGTTGTCTTATTGGGGCTTAATTAAAGCAATAGCAAGCGTTATTTACGGAAAAAGCCTCAGAATATTTTTAAATTTCGAAAGTAAGTGTAAAATAATGTTCGTGAGAATAAAACCCGTCTGAAAATAAAAATAGTAATTATTCTTTAAATTAAAAACTATTCTTGACTTCCGGTGAAGCCCGGAAGTAAGGACGGATTCATTTCGAGTCCACGATAATTCGATATACGACATTAAAGAAAATTTTGAATACAGATATTTTCGTTCCGCTTCTCAAAGTCTGTTATCTATAAATGGAATATTTTAGGAAACAGCGCAATGAGTAATTCTGTAGCAAGTTAAAATGGTGAAATGATTAATTAATATTTGATTCTCAAAATGAAAATAACTGAATTAAACAACTGAAATTATCATCAACAGTTATTAGCGATAACACTGATCTTTGTTTATTTCGATTATAAACACATTTTACTTACATACAAAGCCATCGAGAGGGATAAGCTGGAAATTTTTCCTTCGTCCCGGAGAAAACTTAAGGCTCCGTAGTAGCTCTTATCCGTAAAAACTAATGTATTTTTAATAATAAAAAATAAAATCTTTAAAATTACTTTTTATCAATAAAGAAACTTTCTACGTATTTCATTTATCCAAAATAAATAAATAAAATAAAATAAATATTATTATTAAAATTAAATTCACCAATTCTACTGAATTAGTTTAAAAACTTTCAAATTGATTTCATAAAGAAATCCAATTTTTATTTTTCCAACAGAAATTACATTAATTTTCTGGATAAGCCTGAATTTTTCACTTCAAAACTCGGATAAACAACATTCATTCTGTCTGCCAAATTGTAGTTTATGCTTAATACTTCGTATTGGTAATTACATTTTTATGAAATATATTCGTTTCGATATTCTAAATTCACAAAATAATGAAAAACACATTATTTAGCTTTATTATAATATTTTGTTTCGAACAAATTCTCCAATTCCCAATTAAAACTTATTGATTCCGTATGTTATCGTATGCCTCCCACTTATTTGTATCACATTCTTTCGTGTAAAAATAAAAATAAAAATAGTAATGCTTCCGGTATTGTTGACGATTTTACAACTTCCGGTGAAGCCCGGAAGTAAGGACGGATTCATTTCGAGTCCACGATAATTCGATATACGACATTAAAGAAAATTTTGAATACAGATATTTTCGTTCCGCTTCTCAAAGTCTGTTATCTATAAATGGAATATTTTAGGAAACAGCGCAATGAGTAATTCTGTAGCAAGTTAAAATGGTGAAATGATTAATTAATATTTGATTCTCAAAATGAAAATAACTGAATTAAACAACTGAAATTATCATCAACAGTTATTAGCGATAACACTGATCTTTGTTTATTTCGATTATAAACACATTTTACTTACATACAAAGCCATCGAGAGGGATAAGCTGGAAATTTTTCCTTCGTCCCGGAGAAAACTTAAGGCTCCGTAGTAGCTCTTATCCGTAAAAACTAATGTATTTTTAATAATAAAAAATAAAATCTTTAAAATTACTTTTTATCAATAAAGAAACTTTCTACGTATTTCATTTATCCAAAATAAATAAATAAAATAAAATAAATATTATTATTAAAATTAAATTCACCAATTCTACTGAATTAGTTTAAAAACTTTCAAATTGATTTCATAAAGAAATCCAATTTTTATTTTTCCAACAGAAATTACATTAATTTTCTGGATAAGCCTGAATTTTTCACTTCAAAACTCGGATAAACAACATTCATTCTGTCTGCCAAATTGTAGTTTATGCTTAATACTTCGTATTGGTAATTACATTTTTATGAAATATATTCGTTTCGATATTCTAAATTCACAAAATAATGAAAAACACATTATTTAGCTTTATTATAATATTTTGTTTCGAACAAATTCTCCAATTCCCAATTAAAACTTATTGATTCCGTATGTTATCGTATGCCTCCCACTTATTTGTATCACATTCTTTCGTGTAAAAATAAAAATAAAAATAGTAATGCTTCCGGTATTGTTGACGATTTTACAACTTNTTTTATTTTTTGTAACGGTAAATGCTGTAAAAAAACGTTTAAAATATTATTTATATCCCGCGATTGATTTCTTTCAGCAAAATAAGCGCTCGATTGCTATGGTGACGTCCACGTGATCGGCAAAATTTTTGGTGACAAAAAGCAGTGGGAGTCGATATCATCCGGGCCACGCGGTTGGTGACCCAAGTTCCTTTATTGTTACCGACGGCAGTCCATGATTTGTATGTTGTCGAGGAGCCACTCCGAATAACCGACAGGTCACGCAAAACTCGTCACGCAAATATTCACGTACCGTTTTCTCGGTATTCGGCGGAGCGAAGCACCGTCCAACAATTAAATACAGTAGAGAAATAATAATAAAAAATAAAAAAAATACGCGAAAGTCGTTAATCACGTTGTGTTTTTGGACGCATAAATAATTGGGTAAGTAATGGCCCAAGTTTGTTATAGAGCCAAAATTTTACAGTAGATAAAATAAAGCCAACTAGAATAGATTTGTGTTTAAAAGATACAGAGTTGTTGGTGCGTAGTTTTGTATACAGACGCATGTCGGGAATTCACCTGTTGGATGTCCTACTTAAAGCAGAGGATGATGGGATGGTGTTACTGACCCTCCTTCCCATGTCATCCTGCGGGCGTCGCTGGTGCAGTCAAAAGAACGACAAGACCCCTACTGCCGCTAACCTACTTTTTCGGTGGCCACGAGCGATCCTTCGACTTGCGTAACCCGTATCGAAAATTAAAATAAAAAACACCGTCTGGCTACACACTTTTTAAATATTTTATAGAAACACGTATTATGTGGGACGCTCCCTCACAATTTACAATTGAACCACAATAAAACGTTTCTTAGCAACATGACGTCACACTAGCACGTGCAAATCGATTCGTCACGTGACGCTATTGGAAGTCCAGTGAACCCGTTGCATAGCAACACTCGCCATTAATACGGTTTTCTGTTTGCGGAAGTAGCAAAGTTGGTATTATAGAAAGCTGCGCGTTGAATGAATAATAATAGAGCGTGTGGGAATAGACAGATTAAGGCAGCCCGATTCTAGCCAATATTCGTCTATCGGCATCTCCATTCGATCGTGCCACGCACCCAACGCGTGATGTTGAAAATCCAGATACCAGTTCTTTAATTTTTTCCTATTATGAATATTTATGATGACGATAATCATCTCGAAACTAAACTATGCATTCCTATTAAAAAAAGAAAAGAAATTACGTAGCTTAACAGGCAAACTAAAATCGTTTACGCCATTATTGCCATCTGGTGTTCGAATTTGTAAACATATTTCCTGCCAGTAAATTGCTTTTGGCTATCATCTCGTTCCATTGTATCGCGGTTATTTGGAGCAAAATTAACTAGCTACATCCGTGACAAAGGGATAGATATTGACGAAACGTTTCGGTTAATTAGATATAAAATAGGACGGGGAGAAATGTTGGAAACTATGAATTGCGTTGTTCCACCAGTCTGAAATAAATCCAGTCTCCAGGAAATGATGTTCCAAAAATTATTTACCAATATATTACGTTCGAGTTAAATTTATGTGTAATAAAGGATGTTTAGAACTAGATAACTCTCGGTATTTTTTTTTTTGCTCGATTAGCAACAGAACAAGCGAATTGATTAGGTAATTTGTGTGAAGTGGGTCAAAAGAAGTTTTCTTCACGATAACCCTTCGAAAGAGTCGCAATTCTCTTTCGAATTTCGTTTCACCTAACAATTCGAGTCTGGATTATCCCTTTTATCGATCTATTTAGACTGGAGTACGGAAGTTAAATGTTTAATACATACATCGAAACAAGTTATGTCGAAATGAAACGAAACAATTATCCATATAAAAAAATTTGAGCACGAAAGAAGTGCCGAGAGATTTCCAAGAATTACTTAGAAATTAAAGTTTCGTAAGTTTACGAGACGACAACCTTTTTTGGCAAATAAATGACCCCATTTTTTCTTATTTTTTTTTCGTAATGCCAAATTTATAATACCGCAGGATATTTTATTTTTGTCTTAATATGATAACTTAACTATGATTAATGATACGATAATCTTAAGGCGATTTAATTTATTATTTTATTAGTTTAAAATCATTTTTTAAACCTTTATTTATTTTTTTATTCAAAGTTTTCGGTAGTTAATGTATAAGTAGTTTATTAAACCAACGTATTACATAAAGTTAATGTAACATATTGGAAATATTATATTTCGTGGAGTATTTCCAAGAAAGAATACGACGAAAAGAGCAATGTAGATTTCTATCATATAGGTTTTTTAATAGGTCATAAACTAGTGTGGCTATTATAGATTCCAATTGATTACAATAAGAAATTTAGGCTCCCTTTACTTTAAATCGGTTTGAAATACACGTTATGATCGTCATACGTCACGAACTAACATCAAAGTAGATTTACCACGTTACCATTTCTTAAAGAATCTTCGATGTTCGTAAAGAAAATAACTCAGTCACGTGTTATAATCATGAAATCAATGAGCTTATCTGGAAATAGGTTAAACTAAGATAATATTGAGTTTTGATTGATTAATTTCGCCTTTATATTTTTTTGAGACTTTTAAAATAATCGATTCAGACTTAAAAATCTGACAATTTTAGATAGAAATTAATTAATTATTATTATTATTATTAAATTTTCCTCGTAACATTCAGATTAGGTCATTTATCGAGTCATTTGCAAAATCATAACTTCATCATTAAAACGGGGTCATCAAACGGGTGGTTCTTTTCGTTCACTGGAAGTGTGAATGCCATAGTGGAAATTATATGTAAAGCGAAAATCGCGTTTGTCAGGTAGATGCAGTGGAAATCCGGAACATGGATGTCTCCCGAGAATCACGTGCCTTGTATAATTCCGGAAGAGCTAATGCTTCCGGTATTGTTGACGATCTTACAACTTCCGGTGAAGCCCGGAAGTAAGGACGGATTCATTTCGAGTCCACGATAATTCGATATACGACATTAAAGAAAATTTTGAATACAGATATTTTCGTTCCGCTTCTCAAAGTCTGTTATCTATAAATGGAATATTTTAGGAAACAGCGCAATGAGTAATTCTGTAGCAAGTTAAAATGGTGAAATGATTAATTAATATTTGATTCTCAAAATGAAAATAACTGAATTAAACAACTGAAATTATCATCAACAGTTATTAGCGATAACACTGATCTTTGTTTATTTCGATTATAAACACATTTTACTTACATACAAAGCCATCGAGAGGGATAAGCTGGAAATTTTTCCTTCGTCCCGGAGAAAACTTAAGGCTCCGTAGTAGCTCTTATCCGTAAAAACTAATGTATTTTTAATAATAAAAAATAAAATCTTTAAAATTACTTTTTATCAATAAAGAAACTTTCTACGTATTTCATTTATCCAAAATAAATAAATAAAATAAAATAAATATAGCAAAAAGGGTCTGCTTTAAATCCCCGGATCCCATACAAGTTCTCGACCGCCTTGCTTATACATAAAATATTTTTAAAGATTGCAACGAAGAGTTGCTATTATACATAAAAATATTCTCTGTAAATCGGGATGCAATAACAATATTTAGTTGGCAAGAATAATTTTTTATCTTATAAACTTTTCCTTTGCTCGAAAATGCGAGGCAGAGAGACGTTTGAGTCCGAGGAGCTATCCTGAGGTCTATCGCGGATCCGGATTCCCACCCTTGCCAAAAATGCGGAAAGTCCAATTGTGAAAAGAACCGGTTTGAGTTGATCGCTAGTGTCAAGGTGTTAGTGAGGTTAAAATGCCACTTCAGTCATTATTTGAAATGATTCGTGCCTCTAAACCGCAAGGTCTTGGGTTGGACGTCCTTTATTCGGATACTGCGTAATATTTTCCTGCTACGAATATTATCGCAGTTAATCATCCTAGGATCGATGTCTTAAACCATACACATTGAAATTATTATAATATTTATTTATTGTGTAATGGAGCGTGTGAATATAAATTTTCTTTCTAAATGGAGTAATTAAAATTTAGTAATAACATATTATAAGATTATTTTCATTGCTATCCTAAGATTTACATTTGCATTAAAACGAAAAAAAAAAATCTTCTAAAATATATAATAATAATTTCCAGTAGCCTATATATTTTATAGCAGTTATTTTAAAACAATTTTAGTAGTTAGTTTCATCTCTGACTTTTTTGTTATAAAAACGATACATCCTGTCCAGAGCCATTGAGAGCTTATACAAGATCCGAAGATGGAGATGGTCCTTTTTGCCATTTTTTATTTCTATTTATTTTTTGAAGAAATAAAATACGTAGTATGTTTATTAATCAAAGGACTCTTAAATATTTTATTTTGTTAGTAAAAATAACATTAATTTATAGAGAGAGATATGGCCCATAAGTTTTCTCCGGGCCAGGGGGAAATCCCCAGTTCCCCCTCTCGACGACCCTGATCCTGTCTAAGCACAGGGGAAAAAAAAGAAAAAAAAATGAAGTTTGAATGTTAGTCTTAATATTTAAATTAGTTTAAGCTTATAATAAAATGTTTTAAGCTTAATTTGTGGAGAAGAAAATACATACAATTATCTAAGTGACTGCTTAAGCATTAAGCAAACTTTACTGCTCGTTGTCGGAAGATATTGCCAATGTCATCCCACGTACACTATATATTTACTATTAATTCAAAATATTAGACTCTTTGCTAGATTTAATCTACTTTATATAAATATAAATATTCAAAATACATACTGCATAACAAGACGATACCAATTATTAAAAAATTAAATATATTAAAAAATAACAAGCTATGAAGAATATCCAGACAATAGATCGTAGGTAAATTTTCTATTACTGTGGGATTTTTGAAAAAAAATGTAAGTTAATAAAGGGATTAATTACAAAATATAAGTATTCATTTATATTGAAATTCATTTTATTAATCTGATAAAAATAAAACTATTTATTGACATTAATTGAATGTTAAAAGTGAAAGAGTTTCGAAGGAGAAAGAAGTTGACGGTATATCAATTAAAGTGAGATTATACCAATGTCTTCTTTGCTAGAAGATAAAATAGTAAGAGATTACTCGGGCTCTTTGCTAATTGGGGATCTTAATTAGAACAAGGACCCGATTTATCTTAAACCACTCATGATCTTAATGGTAACAAACAAACAGATTAGAGAAGGTAAATGGCAGAAAGTCGAGCCAAGAAAAGACCGATTTGACGATATTGTTGTCGAATAAGTAGTTTAAAAGACAAATAAAAATTAGCGAAACTATGGTAACCTAAGGAGATAACTAGTATACACAATACAAACCAATCGAGTCGCACTCGGGAACATTATTATTTTTTCTCTTCTGAGCCAACTTATGTGATTTCCTGTTGCTACAGTAACGGATAAGAGATCAAGAAGACTCCGGAAGAGCAAGATCTGGTTAAATAAGTAGAATCATATCCTTTAATGCATCGAAAAACAACAGTTTTCCGAAAAATCTCTTGGGATGAATACAAATTATTGTATATTCAACGATTTCAAACCATTACATTTCTATATTTTATCTATCTTTCCCTTGCGTGTTTTAACATTTTCATAATATTTTGTTTTTCTATTTATGTATGTAAAATAAACATATTTTTGTATATACTGTATCACATACTGCAAAATAATTTTTATAAATATGCCAACAAATAAGATTAATAATCCCAAGGCAAAATTATTAAAGGTGTCATTACTATTATAATTATTACAAAAAGTAGGATATAAATTTCTCAAAAAATCATGTCTCAAATATTCTCATTACGCGTTGTCTGGAAATAAAGAAAAATTAGTAACTTGTAAGACTTGGATTTTTGCTGGGTCAAACAGGAACTATAGTTAAAAATGGCGGTCGTAGATAAGGGTTAAAATATTTAAACCCGTGAAGACTTTTTGATGATATCTGCCACCTACGAGTTTCTCACAAGGAAGCCAGCTACTCTCCTTTTGTTTCTCCAAAACCCGGAAATAATAGGAAGAGGATAATTCAAGGTCAAATTGAGGCTTCACAAAGCAGTGTTGGGTCAGAAGACGATGCTGATCTTTAGAACCAGACTCGGATGCCACATTTTAAATTTATTCTTCTTCACGATTGCCATTTGTTTAATCCTTCTATGATCTTATGCGATAATTTTTAATGACAACATGATTTTGACCTTTACTGATTTTTTAAGAAATAATGTGTTTAATATTTTGTTTCCAAAAATTAAAATTTGAAAAACTTTTAACAATAACAAATGAAAATTTAAAATAAAGAAAATTTCTGCATTCCTTTACGTGTTTATGTAATCTGTATATTACAGTTATATTTTATATAATCATTGTAAGTAGAGTAGACAAAAATTTAACAATGTGATTTTCTTAACTGCAGTTGTTTTTTATCTGTAATTAAAGTTCTTAAAAGCAGTTTTATCTTTGTTGTAATAAGTGACTTGTGTATGGATTATCCCATCCAACAGGTAGAAAAGAGATTACTTGACCAGAACTGTCACGTCATTTTTCTAATGGTAATTACTATTTACTGTCTGTGGTGTCCCTGAGATATCACGACCCACGAGGAGGAATGAAAACCTCCCACGTTAACTGGGCAGAGGAGGAGGGGCGACTGCTTCTGATCAACTAGCGAAGCAAGGACAGGTAGAGTGGAAACGAGTCGACCTTGGATCAACCTGTTTTTCTTTACCTGACCACCTCACGACAAACCCTTAACGGTACCTTCAGACGTCACCGAAACAGCCGTTATTTCGTGTCACCTGATAAGTTTTAACCAACTAACGAACTGGTTAGAGATTTTCTCGCAAGTTCAGATAGTAAATTATAAGCCTAAGCATGAGGTTAAAAATTTAAATCAAATTTTTCCTCTAGAATTGTCCTTGAGACGATACGGTCTGATCGCGTTTCTTGGCTATTCACCAAAATTTGTATCTATTTTGTATTGCATCACAATAAGGTTAAAAGTCGCACACATCGAGTCCAATAAAATGCCGGATAAACGATCTGTAGCGATACGTATATTGTTATTTATATAGATTAAAGGTTGTGTTTTGAATTTTTATCTATGTTACGGCCCTAAATAGAATTTTTTATAAAACATCAAAGAATATTTAATTCATACAGCAAAATTTAAGGAAAAGATATTAGTTTTAAGTTTATCGTCTTGCTAGGTTAACCGTGTCACACTATATTTTTCGCACTACAATAAAGAATGATGGCATTTCGGAGTCATCGTTGATGTGTTCTCTTCCGTTGTCACAGCAACGGGATGAAATCGACGATTCTACTTCCGGACAATAAACACAAACGCATGACGTTCTCTCAGAATCTTAACTGATCTCATCTGAGAACATTAATCTGAAAGAGAAGAATGAATGATGCTCGCCAAAAATGCAGAAGATAAACAGATCTTCTCAACTCACTAGAGATGTCTTATTTTCGAAAAATCCCTGACAGTTATAAAAATCGATTGCTTTTATTATTACCAACTTTCATATAATTCGTAGATCCGTATCGAAATTACATTTTTATACACGGATAAAAGAATCACTTTGATAAAAAAAAAAAAGATTTAGAAATATTAGAAAAAAGTGAATCACCTGTCTTCTTCTTCCAATTAATTGGAATGAAAGTATCTTCATTTTTATTCGTAGGACTGATAAAGTTTTCTCTTATATTTTTTCAGTTGAAGTTTGCGAATTTGTTGGTAGTCAAGTCAGTGACGATCGTTAACAGCACCAGCCGGTGACACGTAGACGCCCCTTTGTGGACAAATGATGATGCGAAGGGATGCGGGGCGGTCTCTTGTTCTTCATCCTTGTTGAGATGCTTCCAAGCTGAGAATTAAACAGGCTGACAATATTCAATCTTTTCCGTCTTCTTATTTCAACATCGTTCTTTACTTTTCCCATTATTTCTTCTTTCAGAATTTTCTTCTGAAAATAAATGATAATTTTAACGCTAACTATATTCTGTAATATCGATAAAATCTACCAGTAGAATTGTTAATTATTATACTGTTCTTTAAAAATGCTTTTAACTGAACAGTTTTAGTAATACTTTGTAGCAATTTTAAACTAAAATTTCTTATTCGGCCTGAATTTTTAGTTAGTAAGAATTTTTCAATTGCATGTAATAGAATTATCAAAACAAATCAGGTCAAAGAAAAAGTTTCGATGAGTATTTTATTCTCGTTCGTGTTAATCTTTTTCAAGATTTGATTTAACATGAAGATGAATAGCGTAACTAGGGTGGGAACCGGAACTAAGGGGTACCGGGTCCTCTTTATCTTTGTAATAAACATATTAAGAAACAAATCAAATAAGTACAGGAAAAAATTGAATGTGACATACGCACTTATACACATGTATAAACAATATCTAAGAGTTTACTCATGATCCGCAGCGCTACTGGCCTCTAGTACAGGAGTAAATGTAGGTTTAAACCAGTGTTTCTCAACCTCTAACGAATCGTCGCCCCCTTCAACGTAGTATCGCCCCCTTCAATAAAACCGTTACGTAGTATCTCTCCCTTCACTACAAAATTCCGATGCCGAGGGACAAGGCTAACGCCAAATTCGTACTGCATCGAATAGACTAGTGACTATATAATGTTATTTGTTTAATTATTGTACGATATAACGAATAAAATATCTAATTATTCTTAATATAGTGTTTTACTATATCGCCCAGAAAATTGTTTTTTCGCCCCCCCAAAATATAAATTGTTATTAATCGCCCCTTGAACATGGAAAAACGCCCACATGGGGCGATATCGCCCCCGTTGAGAAACACTGGTTTAAACGATGTAATTCGGGTACCTAATATCGGTTCCAGTTACGCTATTGGCAGAGATTGCAAATTCAAATCTAGATGTATAATAATTTATATTTCAATAGTGTAAATATTATATTACTTATTACATTGTATGGATAACAAAAAATAAATGCTATTAATATTCTTTATCAAATTAATTTTTCATTATCAGACTATTGTATAATATAATTTACAATATTTAGATTATATTTTAAATAAATGGTTAAATATTATTAAAAGTATTTGTAAAAAATACTATATATTCATTAGCATTTTATGACCAAAACAAACAAGTCATAATTTATGATTATTACTTGCGATAATTATCTGTAATAATTATGAGGGAAGAAAGTTTCAATCAGAAGATAAATTTATATTTTTGTTTTGTCAGAGATATAAAATACAGAAAAATTGTTTACGTAACTATTTTGTAAATTTCCAAAGTGAAGCTTATAAATTAATCTCTGTTGATATTTTCAATTATTTTAATGAAAGTAGAAAATATTAAAATAAATAAATAAATTCGTCTTCTATCCCTGATTTTTTTCCCATGAACAGTTTATAACTAATAAGAAAACTGTTTTATGAATAAAACCACTAATACTTCGAAAATAATTGCAATAAATAATCTGAAATCATTAAATTTACGATTTGAAATTTCCACATTACAGTATTTAGATTTGAAGATCTTACTATAATAATATTTAATTCACAATTTATGAAACTATTGTATGGATTAAAAAGAGGAATATATTTATCAAAATTATAGTTTGTAAAAATAATATAATTTTTACAAGCTATAACTTTCGTGTTTAAGAAACCAACAAACACATTAAATAGTTATTGATTGATTGAATTCTTTTATGATTTAAATATTTAAGGAAATATATAATAGATTCCATTAAAAGTAGCCTGGAAAAGCAAATTATGTAATGTTAATCGAGTACTGGAATATGATTTTTGGCTTTATAAGCAAGCAATGTTGAATAAACTAATTTTTCAATAATTAAAATGTTTTTAAATAATTAAAAATTGTACTTTACAATTATATATATACATATATATATATATATATATAAACGTTATTAAATAGATCCTGCACGATAAACAAATAATTAGCTTATAATATTTTAATAAAACTAAAGTAGAATTTCATCATTTCTCAAAAGCTCTAATTACATTCTATAAATTAAAGTTATGTCAACCTTAAATTTCTAATGCAAATGAAGAATTTAAATGCGAATTTACAGACAAAATAACTCTATAAAAATTAATAATACATTATATACGAATTTATTCTGTTAATATTATTTTAGGATTAATATACACTCATTTTTATATTTATGAATAGCTTATTGGATAGGATATTATAAAACAATCTGTAAAACACATATTAGATTGTTATTTTTTTCCTTAAGTAATACTGGCAATCAGATACCAAATATTTCTTCCGCAATAAACAAGATGATTAATCGATAACAAAAATCAAAGAAAAGATGCGATCGTGATTCAATATCGTCTGGACAAAAAAAATTATCCACAATAATTTAAAAACAAATGAAGTTATATATAATATATGTATATATATATATATATATATATATTTAAATTAGATAAAATATAAAAAGAATTTACAGTAATTTACAGCATTCAATAGTAATTGTGAAAAAATTTCACAATTTTCTTTAAATATGCAAAATCAATTATATTTTCGGAATGAAATTACTGTATTTATTGTATTATCATAATAGTTAAATGAATTCTTTATGGTAATAATAGCGAAAGATAATTTCCTTTTAATCATATAATTGTAAAATATTTTCTCAAAATATAATTTAAAAAGTTATTTTCAATAAAATTTCGTAGACTATTGAGGATAACTGTAAATTTCATACTACATGCAATCAAATTTGTTTAATTTAATGCAATAAAGATGCCTAATAATTAATTATAAAAGTATTAAAACATTAAATGAAGTAGTGTATGACTGTAAATATTGTTGAATATTAAGTCAGCAAGATGTGATAAATCGATTCCCAATACTCGTCCTCCTCTGTGTTGGAGATTATTGTCTCTTGATAGATATTCTGTCGGGGCAATGGGTATAGTATGTATAGTTTCGGAGAGGCGTGAAACACAGCCGACCATTATTAATAAATGTTGATACTAAAACACTCTTTCATGTATATTTAAACAGTTACAATTGAATCTGCGTTTTTTTTTTTTTTTTTTTTTTTTTTTTTTTTTTTTTTTTTTTTTTTTTTTTTTTTTTTTTTTTTTTTTTTTTTTTNTTTTTTTTTTTTTTTTGTTTTTTCGCTATTTTAATTAGAATTTTAAAATATTACACTTGCTACAATGTTTAAACAATGTATTTTACATTTAAAGCATTGATTTTTTTAAAAAGTTCTAGAATATTTAAAACACAAATAAAAGAAAAGTTATTCATGGATACAGTCCAAGTAAACGGATTAACAGAACTGAAGGGAAATAAATAATCTTATTCTCAATTAAGTCAAATTAAAATGTAATCTTGTAAGTTTTTATTACGTAGAAATTAAAAAAAAAAAAGAACAATTTAAAATACGATTAGAAAAACTTATATCGATAAAGAATAATTCGGAGCATAGCTAAGAGACAGTTCGGCACCTTTCCAAGACCTGTTCCGAAATGGGCTTCAGGCCTTACAATGACCTCCACTTTTATCACTTATTCATCTTATGTCAGGGAAAGTTGAATTTTAATTATTCATTTTTTTTTATATCGCTTCCTGTAATAGCTTTGAAATTCTTAACTTATGCAATCATTCCTACCTTCATACCAGAAAACTTATCGGATGAACCCATCTCTCTAAGGACATTGGATTCATTGGATATATAACCAGTATTTATTACACTATTCAATATTTATTAATAGTAATAATATATTTTTATTACCTTGGTAGAAATTTATGAAGTTGTTTGATTTTTTAATTTCTTACGTGATATGGAGTGAAAATACTACAATTGTGTTGTGATCATCCTTAAGAAAAAAGTTTTCCTTATTGCATTTTTAATGATTTTCTCATTAAAAATTTGTATTTCTGATTACGTAATTTTACTACACGCCGAGAATTATAATTTTTCTTAATTCCGTGAGTGCTTTTATAATTTTATTTGTTTCAATTCAAATATTGAAAACTCATGAGTTGTCTTATTGGGGCTTAATTAAAGCAATAGCAAGCGTTATTTACGGAAAAAGCCTCAGAATATTTTTAAATTTCGAAAGTAAGTGTAAAATAATGTTCGTGAGAATAAAACCCGTCTGAAAATAAAAATAGTAATTATTCTTTAAATTAAAAACTATTCTTGACAATATTTTTAATATAATTTTCAAAAGTTATTTTACGTAATTCAAAAATTATTTTTGTAGACAAAGCAAAAAAATGATAATAATTAATTTTAAAATTAATTAAAACTACTTTTTCACGAATTATATAGAATTATATAGACTATTAGCTGAATCGGGTCGATCGTTCCAGTTCAGTGGAACCTGAACAGAAAAAGTGTACTAATGTACATACCTTCCATGAAAAAGATATTCATTGTTAATATAACAACTTAATTAATGCTGATGTAAAAAAATATTGTACATTAAAAGAAGCGTTTAATCTTTAGAAATTTCTGCATATTTCTAGTAAAATCGAATTTTTTTTTAAAGAAGAAATTATCCGAAATTTAATAGGAGCGAGGCAAAATTCCATTAATTTTCACACCTTAATTTTTCTGTTATAAATAATATATGCGTCAATTTCCATTTTGGAATCTTAATAAGTTTTACTTCATCGACCAGATAAGATCGATTATTTTTTTTTTTTATTATTATTTTAACAATAATAAAAATAAAGAAAATTACTTTTTCTTTCGTCTGGTATGAAATCATTCTTAAAATAATAATAATGGAAAAAAATGTTAATCACGAAATCTAAATTTATACAAACAATAGGGAACACGGGCAGAAATAGATAAAAGTTACGTAAAGAGAAAAACCCCTGCAGTTTTAAAATTTATTTAAAGAAATTAAGTGTTATTTTCTAATGTTTTAGATAAATTTACGAAATGATGCATTAAAAATAAAAATAAAATCCGTAATAAAAACAGTATATTTTTCTCAAACATCATTCAGCAACATCAAAGATGGCGTCGCCCGAAGCTCTTTTGTAAGAACTTGACCCGATTGCAATTTTTCCTTTTGTCGTTTACTTCTGAAAATAGTTACGGATGTTGTGACCGTAACATCCTGGTTTCTTATCCGGAAGAAGCAGAGGGAATACGTAACGCACTAGGAAAATTAGACAAACACAAAAGATTTCAAATCCAGGAGAACCGGACGAAAAATCTTCAACAGCTTTTTATAAAAAGTTTCCAGATTTTATTTTTAAAATAATATATATCTTTAAACCAGAAATTCTATTTTAAAAAATAGGAATTTTGACATTTTTCGTTCTGTTCAAGTATTTTAAAATAAATTGTCGTTTCAATATTGGAATATATATATATTTTTTTTTCGTTTTATTTTTATTTTACAAATTTCGGAAAAAATATATAAATAATTTAATGTGCATTTAATAAATTTAGATCTTATATCACATCGTTATCAATCATCATCTATCTATTACTGAGCAAGAATTTCTTTTTATTAATATCATTTATTTTCTCTTATTGCACGACTGAACAATTTTTGTTTTCGTTATTTTCTAGAAAATCGTTAAAATGCAAACTTCTTTTTTTGAATTTTTAAGTTTTAATTATTTTATTAACATTTAAAACGTTTTAAAAAATAAAAATTATCAAAGGCTTTTGTTTTTTTAAGCAGCATTGTAATTTGTTGCAGCATTATAATTATTATTTTGGCATTGTTTCTTATGCCCAATTGTATTTACTTTGTATTTAAAGTGTAGCATTATTAATTTTATAATTTATATAATTTAACTGAATATTGGCAGAAAGATATAAATTAAGATACTTATTTCCAGGATATAATTGAAGAAATACGTCGCTAGTTTCTATTGTTGTAGAGAATATTAATTTTCACTAATGTTTGCATAGTTTATAAACATTATATGATTTTTAATTATGATATATTTATTATTTTTATATTACAGTAACAGTTTTGTAAATCTAATTAATCTTATTGTCATTTTCTTTACATAATAAACATTTCAATGGAACTATATGCATAATATAATCATTAATTAATTAGTCATTATAAGGTTTTATTACAATTAAATATTTTAGAAGTAATTATTTGATCTAGTTATGCCATTTAGCTTTAATAACGTTAATCCAGCTTAATAAAAACAATATTACCGATAGAACATATAGATATAATGAAGTGAATTAAAAAAATAATTGCTTTAAAAAATTTATTGTCTTATGTAACACTAATTGCAATTAATTAAAGTCACTTTATTTGTGTTCATAAAAAGTTTAAATTAAGGTAAACTAATAGAGTATTTTTAATATTGTTGACTGATTCAGAATAAATATATTAAAAATGTTTTTGCTCTTTAAGGTTTCACTAAATTATATCTAATATTGTAATATCATATGTTTATTTATTAATATTCTTAGCTTACGTTACGCAATTTGTTACAAATTAATGTTAAAAGGAGTGGAATACATCGTTTAATTGCATTGAAGTATTCATAGGAATTTCTTTGATAAAAGAAATTTTTGTTTTCAAAAATGAATTACTGCCAGAAAATTTTTATTTATAGATTCATAAATATTGTAAAACTTTGTTAATGACATTAAGACCTTCTTTGATGCAAAAATAAAACATAAAAAAACTGTAATGGTAAAAAATATACAAGTTGGATAAAAGAACAAGTGCTGCCATCTAGAATCAAGTCGAATAATTTAAATCAATGTTTAAATGCTCCATGCCAGCGATGAATTTATTTATTACATACATATTTCAAAGAACAATTCTTCGAGAAACGAGTAGAATTTGTATAAACAAGGCTTATTTCCTGAAATATTTTTCAACATCTAATTAGAAAAAAAAAAATAATTATAAAATTCAGAAGACGTGTTAAACAGAATATTTTTAATTCAAAAATTACATATTAAAATAATATTTTAAGGCATATAATACAAAAAATTTCTTTATATTGAAACAATTCAAATTATAGCAAAATTAAATCAAAGATATTCGATATGAATCTTATCCTCTCCAATTAACAATGTTTGCTTTTAATTTAAATTTTCTTACCAGTTATTAATTTAAATACCGATTTAGAAAGCTAAAATTCCATTTCCTTGATTTTTACAACACTTTTAATAGATATTATTAGGCTGCAATTTGAAAAAATTTGTAAATCTAGAAATTCCCACTGTCGTCCGTCAGTCTGTCTTTACTTAATCTCGAGAAAAGAGTTTGCTACATAAAAGCTGAGACCATATATAGAAAGCCTAGAGATAGAAGGACCCGATTAATTATATAGAAACTTACGAAGCAAATTAAAAGTCANCGAACAAAGGCTCCAATTCCCAATTAAAACTTATTGATTCCGTATGTTATCGTATGCCTCCCACTTATTTGTATCACATTCTTTCGTGTAAAAATAAAAATAAAAATAGTAGTAAATAAATATTGAAATTATTATTTTATTTTATTTTTTGTAACGGTAAATGCTGTAAAAAAACGTTTAAAATATTATTTATATCCCGCGATTGATTTCTTTCAGCAAAATAAGCGCTCGATTGCTATGGTGACGTCCACGTGATCGGCAAAATTTTTGGTGACAAAAAGCAGTGGGAGTCGATATCATCCGGGCCACGCGGTTGGTGACCCAAGTTCCTTTATTGTTACCGACGGCAGTCCATGATTTGTATGTTGTCGAGGAGCCACTCCGAATAACCGACAGGTCACGCAAAACTCGTCACGCAAATATTCACGTACCGTTTTCTCGGTATTCGGCGGAGCGAAGCACCGTCCAACAATTAAATACAGTAGAGAAATAATAATAAAAAATAAAAAAAATACGCGAAAGTCGTTAATCACGTTGTGTTTTTGGACGCATAAATAATTGGGTAAGTAATGGCCCAAGTTTGTTATAGAGCCAAAATTTTACAGTAGATAAAATAAAGCCAACTAGAATAGATTTGTGTTTAAAAGATACAGAGTTGTTGGTGCGTAGTTTTGTATACAGACGCATGTCGGGAATTCACCTGTTGGATGTCCTACTTAAAGCAGAGGATGATGGGATGGTGTTACTGACCCTCCTTCCCATGTCATCCTGCGGGCGTCGCTGGTGCAGTCAAAAGAACGACAAGACCCCTACTGCCGCTAACCTACTTTTTCGGTGGCCACGAGCGATCCTTCGACTTGCGTAACCCGTATCGAAAATTAAAATAAAAAACACCGTCTGGCTACACACTTTTTAAATATTTTATAGAAACACGTATTATGTGGGACGCTCCCTCACAATTTACAATTGAACCACAATAAAACGTTTCTTAGCAACATGACGTCACACTAGCACGTGCAAATCGATTCGTCACGTGACGCTATTGGAAGTCCAGTGAACCCGTTGCATAGCAACACTCGCCATTAATACGGTTTTCTGTTTGCGGAAGTAGCAAAGTTGGTATTATAGAAAGCTGCGCGTTGAATGAATAATAATAGAGCGTGTGGGAATAGACAGATTAAGGCAGCCCGATTCTAGCCAATATTCGTCTATCGGCATCTCCATTCGATCGTGCCACGCACCCAACGCGTGATGTTGAAAATCCAGATACCAGTTCTTTAATTTTTTCCTATTATGAATATTTATGATGACGATAATCATCTCGAAACTAAACTATGCATTCCTATTAAAAAAAGAAAAGAAATTACGTAGCTTAACAGGCAAACTAAAATCGTTTACGCCATTATTGCCATCTGGTGTTCGAATTTGTAAACATATTTCCTGCCAGTAAATTGCTTTTGGCTATCATCTCGTTCCATTGTATCGCGGTTATTTGGAGCAAAATTAACTAGCTACATCCGTGACAAAGGGATAGATATTGACGAAACGTTTCGGTTAATTAGATATAAAATAGGACGGGGAGAAATGTTGGAAACTATGAATTGCGTTGTTCCACCAGTCTGAAATAAATCCAGTCTCCAGGAAATGATGTTCCAAAAATTATTTACCAATATATTACGTTCGAGTTAAATTTATGTGTAATAAAGGATGTTTAGAACTAGATAACTCTCGGTATTTTTTTTTTTTTTTTNAATTTAAATTTTCTTACCAGTTATTAATTTAAATACCGATTTAGAAAGCTAAAATTCCATTTCCTTGATTTTTACAACACTTTTAATAGATATTATTAGGCTGCAATTTGAAAAAATTTGTAAATCTAGAAATTCCCACTGTCGTCCGTCAGTCTGTCTTTACTTAATCTCGAGAAAAGAGTTTGCTACATAAAAGCTGAGACCATATATAGAAAGCCTAGAGATAGAAGGACCCGATTAATTATATAGAAACTTACGAAGCAAATTAAAAATCATGTTATTTGAATTCAAAAATATTTCCCTGAAAGACCTGCACGACTCTATTGCAACAGGAAAAGTATGATAAACAGGGGCAAGCCACTACTAATTTTAAGGTAAAGAGCATATATTTTAAATTAAACAAATTAATAATATGAGTAAAAATTGCAGCCCAGTATTGTGACGATGTCACAATAAATATTTGCTCGTTACAGATTAGATTGCATTGTGTGATTTAATTTTAAATGTTTAATAATCAGAAATGAAACTCTTGATGAGAAACCTTAACCATAAGATCGGTACCAATAATATTTTTAGATTGTTTATTACTATTAAATAATACTTAAGTGAACATTTGTCAACAATTTCATTAATTGCATTTTCAATTTATAGGTTATCAAAATAGAGAGTCCTAGATATATAAATTGAATGTCTTTATGCTTTCATATGCATTTATTAAATTTTCTCTGATTGGTATATATTATATTGAAAGATTTAATGCTCTATATATAAGTATTTTTCTTTTTTTTTTTTTAATTTGTAAAAGAATGTTTTCTTCTTAAATCGACCTATATAAAAGCACGCAACATGAAATATTTTTATGTATGTTTTTCGAAATTATTTATAAACAAAATCGGAAAATGAAGTGTTTATTTTCATTTTAAAATAATTAATTTAGGAATTTTCAATAATTAATATCGTCGGTTGTCAGATTGTTAATTGGAATTGGTTTAAACAAAGTGCAAGACCTTATGTCGCGTAAGTAAATGCTTTAGAGAAGTTCAATACATTGATTTTAATTATCTGTTTGAATTTCGGTAATTAATCTCCGTTAATGATATTGACGTTTGTACAGTTTACATAAATGAAAGAAAAAAAACTGAGGCTTACTGATAAATATAGTGACAAATCAGTTTTAGTAATTCATAAATAACTTAATTGCTATTATTTTAATTACAATCAAATTTATCGTTATGTCAGCTACATGCCTGTATTTATTATAATATAAATAAGCACATNATGGTTAAATATTATTAAAAGTATTTGTAAAAAATACTATATATTCATTAGCATTTTATGACCAAAACAAACAAGTCATAATTTATGATTATTACTTGCGATAATTATCTGTAATAATTATGAGGGAAGAAAGTTTCAATCAGAAGATAAATTTATATTTTTGTTTTGTCAGAGATATAAAATACAGAAAAATTGTTTACGAAACTATTTTGTAAATTTCCAAAGTGAAGCTTATAAATTAATCTCTGTTGATATTTTCAATTATTTTAATGAAAGTAGAAAATATTAAAATAAATAAATAAATTCGTCTTCTATCCCTGATTTTTTTCCCATGAACAGTTTATAACTAATAAGAAAACTGTTTTATGAATAAAACCACTAATACTTCGAAAATAATTGCAATAAATAATCTGAAATCATTAAATTTACGATTTGAAATTTCCACATTACAGTATTTAGATTTGAAGNCTCTAGTACAGGAGTAAATGTAGGTTTAAACCAGTGTTTCTCAACCTCTAACGAATCGTCGCCCCCTTCAACGTAGTATCGCCCCCTTCAATAAAACCGTTACGTAGTATCTCTCCCTTCACTACAAAATTCCGATGCCGAGGGACAAGGCTAACGCCAAATTCGTACTGCATCGAATAGACTAGTGACTATATAATGTTATTTGTTTAATTATTGTACGATATAACGAATAAAATATCTAATTATTCTTAATATAGTGTTTTACTATATCGCCCAGAAAATTGTTTTTTCGCCCCCCCAAAATATAAATTGTTATTAATCGCCCCTTGAACATGGAAAAACGCCCACATGGGGCGATATCGCCCCCGTTGAGAAACACTGGTTTAAACGATGTAATTCGGGTACCTAATATCGGTTCCAGTTACGCTATTGGCAGAGATTGCAAATTCAAATCTAGATGTATAATAATTTATATTTCAATAGTGTAAATATTATATTACTTATTACATTGTATGGATAACAAAAAATAAATGCTATTAATATTCTTTATCAAATTAATTTTTCATTATCAGACTATTGTATAATATAATTTACAATATTTAGATTATATTTTAAATAAATGGTTAAATATTATTAAAAGTATTTGTAAAAAATACTATATATTCATTAGCATTTTATGACCAAAACAAACAAGTCATAATTTATGATTATTACTTGCGATAATTATCTGTAATAATTATGAGGGAAGAAAGTTTCAATCAGAAGATAAATTTATATTTTTGTTTTGTCAGAGATATAAAATACAGAAAAATTGTTTACGAAACTATTTTGTAAATTTCCAAAGTAAAGCTTATAAATTAATCTCTGTTGATATTTTCAATTATTTTAATGAAAGTAGAAAATATTAAAATAAATAAATAAATTCGTCTTCTATCCCTGATTTTTTTCCCATGAACAGTTTATAACTAATAAGAAAACTGTTTTATGAATAAAACCACTAATACTTCGAAAATAATTGCAATAAATAATCTGAAATCATTAAATTTACGATTTGAAATTTCCACATTACAGTATTTAGATTTGAAGATCTTACTATAATAATATTTAATTCACAATTTATGAAACTATTGTATGGATTAAAAAGAGGAATATATTTATCAAAATTATAGTTTGTAAAAATAATATAATTTTTACAAGCTATAACTTTCGTGTTTAAGAAACCAACAAACACATTAAATAGTTATTGATTGATTGAATTCTTTTATGATTTAAATATTTAAGGAAATATATAATAGATTCCATTAAAAGTAGCCTGGAAAAGCAAATTATGTAATGTTAATCGAGTACTGGAATATGATTTTTGGCTTTATAAGCAAGCAATGTTGAATAAACTAATTTTTCAATAATTAAAATGTTTTTAAATAATTAAAAATTGTACTTTACAATTATATATATACATATATATATATATATATATAAACGTTATTAAATAGATCCTGCACGATAAACAAATAATTAGCTTATAATATTTTAATAAAACTAAAGTAGAATTTCATCATTTCTCAAAAGCTCTAATTACATTCTATAAATTAAAGTTATGTCAACCTTAAATTTCTAATGCAAATGAAGAATTTAAATGCGAATTTACAGACAAAATAACTCTATAAAAATTAATAATACATTATATACGAATTTATTCTGTTAATATTATTTTAGGATTAATATACACTCATTTTTATATTTATGAATAGCTTATTGGATAGGATATTATAAAACAATCTGTAAAACACATATTAGATTGTTATTTTTTTCCTTAAGTAATGCTGGCAATCAGATACCAAATATTTCTTCCGCAATAAACAAGATGATTAATCGATAACAAAAATCAAAGAAAAGATGCGATCGTGATTCAATATCGTCTGGACAAAAAAAATTATCCACAATAATTTAAAAACAAATGAAGTTATATATAATATATGTATATATATATATATATATATATATTTAAATTAGATAAAATATAAAAAGAATTTACAGTAATTTACAGCATTCAATAGTAATTGTGAAAAAATTTCACAATTTTCTTTAAATATGCAAAATCAATTATATTTTCGGAATGAAATTACTGTATTTATTGTATTATCATAATAGTTAAATGAATTCTTTATGGTAATAATAGCGAAAGATAATTTCCTTTTAATCATATAATTGTAAAATATTTTCTCAAAATATAATTTAAAAAGTTATTTTCAATAAAATTTCGTAGACTATTGAGGATAACTGTAAATTTCATACTACATGCAATCAAATTTGTTTAATTTAATGCAATAAAGATGCCTAATAATTAATTATAAAAGTATTAAAACATTAAATGAAGTAGTGTATGACTGTAAATATTGTTGAATATTAAGTCAGCAAGATGTGATAAATCGATTCCCAATACTCGTCCTCCTCTGTGTTGGAGATTATTGTCTCTTGATAGATATTCTGTCGGGGCAATGGGTATAGTATGTATAGTTTCGGAGAGGCGTGAAACACAGCCGACCATTATTAATAAATGTTGATACTAAAACACTCTTTCATGTATATTTAAACAGTTACAATTGAATCTGCGTTTTTTTTTTTTTTTTTTTTTTTTTTTTTTTTTTTTTTTTTTTTTTTTTTTTTTTTTTTTTTTTTTTTTTTTTTTTTTTTTTTTTTTTTTTTTTTTTTTTTTTTTTTTTTTTTTTTTTTTTTTTTTTTTTTTTTTTTTTTTTTTTTTTTTTTTTTTTTTTTTTTTTTTTTTTTTTTTTTTTTTTTTTTTTTTTTTTTTTTTTTTTTTTTTTTTTTTTTTTTTTTTTTTTTTTTTTTTTTTTTTTTTTTTTTTTTTTTTTTTTTTTTTTTTTTTTTTTTTTTTTTTTTTTTTTTTTTTTTTTTTTTTTTTTTTTTTTTTTTTTTTTTTTTTTTTTTTTTTTTTTTTTTTTTTTTTTTTTTTTTTTTTTTTTTTTTTTTTTTTTTTTTTTTTTTTTTTTTTTTTTTTTTTTTTTTTTTTTTTTTTTTTTTTTTTTTTTTTTTTTTTTTTTTTTTTTTTTTTTTTTTTTTTTTTTTTTTTTTTTTTTTTTTTTTTTTTTTTTTTTTTTTTTTTTTTTTTTTTTTTTTTTTTTTTTTTTTTTTTTTTTTTTTTTTTTTTTTTTTTTTTTTTTTTTTTTTTTTTTTTTTTTTTTTTTTTTTTTTTTTTTTTTTTTTTTTTTTTTTTTTTTTTTTTTTTTTTTTTTTTTTTTTTTTTTTTTTTTTTTTTTTTTTTTTTTTTTTTTTTTTTTTTTTTTTTTTTTTTTTTTTTTTTTTTTTTTTTTTTTTTTTTTTTTTTTTTTTTTTTTTTTTTTTTTTTTTTTTTTTTTTTTTTTTTTTTTTTTTTTTTTTTTTTTTTTTTTTTTTTTTTTTTTTTTTTTTTTTTTTTTTTTTTTTTTTTTTTTTTTTTTTTTTTTTTTTTTTTTTTTTTTTTTTTTTTTTTTTTTTTTTTTTTTTTTTTTTTTTTTTTTTTTTTTTTTTTTTTTTTTTTTTTTTTTTTTTTTTTTTTTTTTTTTTTTTTTTTTTTTTTTTTTTTTTTTTTTTTTTTTTTTTTTTTTTTTTTTTTTTTTTTTTTTTTTTTTTTTTTTTTTTTTTTTTTTTTTTTTTTTTTTTTTTTTTTTTTTTTTTTTTTTTTTTTTTTTTTTTTTTTTTTTTTTTTTTTTTTTTTTTTTTTTTTTTTTTTTTTTTTTTTTTTTTTTTTTTTTTTTTTTTTTTTTTTTTTTTTTTTTTTTTTTTTTTTTTTTTTTTTTTTTTTTTTTTTTTTTTTTTTTTTTTTTTTTTTTTTTTTTTTTTTTTTTTTTTTTTTTTTTTTTTTTTTTTTTTTTTTTTTTTTTTTTTTTTTTTTTTTTTTTTTTTTTTTTTTTTTTTTTTTTTTTTTTTTTTTTTTTTTTTTTTTTTTTTTTTTTTTTTTTTTTTTTTTTTTTTTTTTTTTTTTTTTTTTTTTTTTTTTTTTTTTTTTTTTTTTTTTTTTTTTTTTTTTTTTTTTTTTTTTTTTTTTTTTTTTTTTTTTTTTTTTTTTTTTTTTTTTTTTTTTTTTTTTTTTTTTTTTTTTTTTTTTTTTTTTTTTTTTTTTTTTTTTTTTTTTTTTTTTTTTTTTTTTTTTTTTTTTTTTTTTTTTTTTTTTTTTTTTTTTTTTTTTTTTTTTTTTTTTTTTTTTTTTTTTTTTTTTTTTTTTTTTTTTTTTTTTTTTTTTTTTTTTTTTTTTTTTTTTTTTTTTTTTTTTTTTTTTTTTTTTTTTTTTTTTTTTTTTTTTTTTTTTTTTTTTTTTTTTTTTTTTTTTTTTTTTTTTTTTTTTTTTTTTTTTTTTTTTTTTTTTTTTTTTTTTTTTTTTTTTTTTTTTTTTTTTTTTTTTTTTTTTTTTTTTTTTTTTTTTTTTTTTTTTTTTTTTTTTTTTTTTTTTTTTTTTTTTTTTTTTTTTTTTTTTTTTTTTTTTTTTTTTTTTTTTTTTTTTTTTTTTTTTTTTTTTTTTTTTTTTTTTTTTTTTTTTTTTTTTTTTTTTTTTTTTTTTTTTTTTTTTTTTTTTTTTTTTTTTTTTTTTTTTTTTTTTTTTTTTTTTTTTTTTTTTTTTTTTTTTTTTTTTTTTTTTTTTTTTTTTTTTTTTTTTTTTTTTTTTTTTTTTTTTTTTTTTTTTTTTTTTTTTTTTTTTTTTTTTTTTTTTTTTTTTTTTTTTTTTTTTTTTTTTTTTTTTTTTTTTTTTTTTTTTTTTTTTTTTTTTTTTTTTTTTTTTTTTTTTTTTTTTTTTTTTTTTTTTTTTTTTTTTTTTTTTTTTTTTTTTTTTTTTTTTTTTTTTTTTTTTTTTTTTTTTTTTTTTTTTTTTTTTTTTTTTTTTTTTTTTTTTTTTTTTTTTTTTTTTTTTTTTTTTTTTTTTTTTTTTTTTTTTTTTTTTTTTTTTTTTTTTTTTTTTTTTTTTTTTTTTTTTTTTTTTTTTTTTTTTTTTTTTTTTTTTTTTTTTTTTTTTTTTTTTTTTTTTTTTTTTTTTTTTTTTTTTTTTTTTTTTTTTTTTTTTTTTTTTTTTTTTTTTTTTTTTTTTTTTTTTTTTTTTTTTTTTTTTTTTTTTTTTTTTTTTTTTTTTTTTTTTTTTTTTTTTTTTTTTTTTTTTTTTTTTTTTTTTTTTTTTTTTTTTTTTTTTTTTTTTTTTTTTTTTTTTTTTTTTTTTTTTTTTTTTTTTTTTTTTTTTTTTTTTTTTTTTTTTTTTTTTTTTTTTTTTTTTTTTTTTTTTTTTTTTTTTTTTTTTTTTTTTTTTTTTTTTTTTTTTTTTTTTTTTTTTTTTTTTTTTTTTTTTTTTTTTTTTTTTTTTTTTTTTTTTTTTTTTTTTTTTTTTTTTTTTTTTTTTTTTTTTTTTTTTTTTTTTTTTTTTTTTTTTTTTTTTTTTTTTTTTTTTTTTTTTTTTTTTTTTTTTTTTTTTTTTTTTTTTTTTTTTTTTTTTTTTTTTTTTTTTTTTTTTTTTTTTTTTTTTTTTTTTTTTTTTTTTTTTTTTTTTTTTTTTTTTTTTTTTTTTTTTTTTTTTTTTTTTTTTTTTTTTTTTTTTTTTTTTTTTTTTTTTTTTTTTTTTTTTTTTTTTTTTTTTTTTTTTTTTTTTTTTTTTTTTTTTTTTTTTTTTTTTTTTTTTTTTTTTTTTTTTTTTTTTTTTTTTTTTTTTTTTTTTTTTTTTTTTTTTTTTTTTTTTTTTTTTTTTTTTTTTTTTTTTTTTTTTTTTTTTTTTTTTTTTTTTTTTTTTTTTTTTTTTTTTTTTTTTTTTTTTTTTTTTTTTTTTTTTTTTTTTTTTTTTTTTTTTTTTTTTTTTTTTTTTTTTTTTTTTTTTTTTTTTTTTTTTTTTTTTTTTTTTTTTTTTTTTTTTTTTTTTTTTTTTTTTTTTTTTTTTTTTTTTTTTTTTTTTTTTTTTTTTTTTTTTTTTTTTTTTTTTTTTTTTTTTTTTTTTTTTTTTTTTTTTTTTTTTTTTTTTTTTTTTTTTTTTTTTTTTTTTTTTTTTTTTTTTTTTTTTTTTTTTTTTTTTTTTTTTTTTTTTTTTTTTTTTTTTTTTTTTTTTTTTTTTTTTTTTTTTTTTTTTTTTTTTTTTTTTTTTTTTTTTTTTTTTTTTTTTTTTTTTTTTTTTTTTTTTTTTTTTTTTTTTTTTTTTTTTTTTTTTTTTTTTTTTTTTTTTTTTTTTTTTTTTTTTTTTTTTTTTTTTTTTTTTTTTTTTTTTTTTTTTTTTTTTTTTTTTTTTTTTTTTTTTTTTTTTTTTTTTTTTTTTTTTTTTTTTTTTTTTTTTTTTTTTTTTTTTTTTTTTTTTTTTTTTTTTTTTTTTTTTTTTTTTTTTTTTTTTTTTTTTTTTTTTTTTTTTTTTTTTTTTTTTTTTTTTTTTTTTTTTTTTTTTTTTTTTTTTTTTTTTTTTTTTTTTTTTTTTTTTTTTTTTTTTTTTTTTTTTTTTTTTTTTTTTTTTTTTTTTTTTTTTTTTTTTTTTTTTTTTTTTTTTTTTTTTTTTTTTTTTTTTTTTTTTTTTTTTTTTTTTTTTTTTTTTTTTTTTTTTTTTTTTTTTTTTTTTTTTTTTTTTTTTTTTTTTTTTTTTTTTTTTTTTTTTTTTTTTTTTTTTTTTTTTTTTTTTTTTTTTTTTTTTTTTTTTTTTTTTTTTTTTTTTTTTTTTTTTTTTTTTTTTTTTTTTTTTTTTTTTTTTTTTTTTTTTTTTTTTTTTTTTTTTTTTTTTTTTTTTTTTTTTTTTTTTTTTTTTTTTTTTTTTTTTTTTTTTTTTTTTTTTTTTTTTTTTTTTTTTTTTTTTTTTTTTTTTTTTTTTTTTTTTTTTTTTTTTTTTTTTTTTTTTTTTTTTTTTTTTTTTTTTTTTTTTTTTTTTTTTTTTTTTTTTTTTTTTTTTTTTTTTTTTTTTTTTTTTTTTTTTTTTTTTTTTTTTTTTTTTTTTTTTTTTTTTTTTTTTTTTTTTTTTTTTTTTTTTTTTTTTTTTTTTTTTTTTTTTTTTTTTTTTTTTTTTTTTTTTTTTTTTTTTTTTTTTTTTTTTTTTTTTTTTTTTTTTTTTTTTTTTTTTTTTTTTTTTTTTTTTTTTTTTTTTTTTTTTTTTTTTTTTTTTTTTTTTTTTTTTTTTTTTTTTTTTTTTTTTTTTTTTTTTTTTTTTTTTTTTTTTTTTTTTTTTTTTTTTTTTTTTTTTTTTTTTTTTTTTTTTTTTTTTTTTTTTTTTTTTTTTTTTTTTTTTTTTTTTTTTTTTTTTTTTTTTTTTTTTTTTTTTTTTTTTTTTTTTTTTTTTTTTTTTTTTTTTTTTTTTTTTTTTTTTTTTTTTTTTTTTTTTTTTTTTTTTTTTTTTTTTTTTTTTTTTTTTTTTTTTTTTTTTTTTTTTTTTTTTTTTTTTTTTTTTTTTTTTTTTTTTTTTTTTTTTTTTTTTTTTTTTTTTTTTTTTTTTTTTTTTTTTTTTTTTTTTTTTTTTTTTTTTTTTTTTTTTTTTTTTTTTTTTTTTTTTTTTTTTTTTTTTTTTTTTTTTTTTTTTTTTTTTTTTTTTTTTTTTTTTTTTTTTTTTTTTTTTTTTTTTTTTTTTTTTTTTTTTTTTTTTTTTTTTTTTTNAATATTAATAGAAAAATTTAAAACGTCTTGTAATTTCATTTCGTTTTATTGATAATTTATTGACATATATTGTATTAAAATATTATAATACTCAATTATCTAAACATGAAATATTCATATAACTTCATCAATATCATTAACAAAATATTGATAATGACATTGCTAATGTATGACAAAATATTTTCTAATTCCATCAAAAACATTTGGATTTATTCCAAGGAAAAAAAAAAGTCAGTTTTGAAACAAAACATATGGAAATAAAATTATTCAAAAATCTAATATTCAAATACGGAAATTAAAATGTATATTTTAAAAATTTGAAACTTGATTTCAAACAATTGAGATTTAGAATTAAAAATCAAATTCAATTACTCAAAGCGAAGAGATAATCATTCTTAGTTTACTTTAGTTCTAATTTTAAAATTTACATTTTTTTTTTTTACTTAAAAATATGAAATTTTTAAAAGCTTATATGAAGAATTTATTACATATAAAAGAATTAATTTATTAAATTTTGTAAGTAAATTATATCGCGTATTTTCTCAATTACACGTATCAATAATGGAGTATACAAACAACGTATTCGTAAACGCTTAGTAAGAAGTGAAATTCTAAAAATTAGCTTTAACACTTATAGTTAAACTTTTCTTGTGAACTTATCCCGTGAGGAGGAAGACGTGTAATGAAAGAGTGTGATCTTTCTTCAATGGGTGCCATCTGTCAAGGCTGTCTGCTCCGCCTTAAACAAGACTGGAATCTTCATCACTTTTTTCCTTTTTTCTCCATCATTTGTTACAATTAGTCGATATATCTTCGAATCTATTCATTCATCTAAAATAACCCCAAATCGTAAATTTAGTCATTTAGGTAATTGTATCCCATCTGCTAAAGATTTAAGCTACAGAAAGCGAATTGATAAAATTACATTTGAAAGGACTGTTATAATACGTTGTGAAATTCTCGCTGTAATCTAATTTCAATCTTTCATCATTATAATCTGGATTTGTGAATTGAACGTCATAGCTTCAGTAATTGAAAGATATTTAGAAATTCTCAACATAGAATTTGGTTTTACATTTCTAAATGACGAAATATGTCATCATTAACCAATATTTTGTATCCATTATTATTTGTCAAATTTCCTATTTATATATGATTAAAACATACTTTTAAAATACTCGTTTTTAACCTCTTTATATGATCTAATTTAGGACTATTTAATATTATTCTAATTTTCAAATTACTAAAATGAGGAGTTCGAAGAATAATCTTACAGTCTACCAGAAAATACAATTAATTTAATATGTTTATTTTTCATTAGATTAAATTTAACAAAAGAAATGTTAGTTTATTGTAAAAATATTCAATAGAAAGCAATATAAATTTCTTGATATTCGGTGTTCTAAATTTTCTGTAATAATATTATAAATTAATGCGAAGATTATTTCAAAAGTAGCCTCATATTTTTTTATAAATCAATATTTATTCTACATTATTATTATTAATATATTTTATAGGTATTTTAGAAATATTTTAGGGAAAATATTTTTGTCAAAATAATTAGCTTTTCACTAATTTGGAAGAAGAATTTATATGCGTGATAAAACGTGGAACACAATTCTCAATCACTTTTCTCTCTTAGTACAAGTTGTTAAAGTTTGCACTTCATATTTTAGAGACTATTCTTCAATTTACCGCTAAACCTTACAAATACAGTAAAATCAAGGTCATCGAGCACTTCTAAAAACTAAATAGGGTTTGAGACCTTTCTGCCATATGAGTTTTAAAAAAATGAAATACATAGAATGTTGCCTTATTAATGAAAATTAGTCTTAAACAATTTTATTTTTTCTTAGTAAAAACAATATTAATTTATAGGTAGGAACCACTACTGGACCCAAAGTTTTCTCCGGGCCCGGGAAAAACTACCAGCTCTCCACCTCTCGACGGCCCTGAGTGAAATTTCGTTACAACGAACTTGAGGAGGACCATCAAAAATGTTTGCTAAACTAAAAGTTTGTTGTAATGAAAGATGTATATAAATTATTAGCAAATTAAATAGGTAAGTATGGAGTCCAGGTATGAAACAGAGCTTAATTATATGAAATAAATACATACATACATACATATATTTCACTTATTTCATATAAATAAAACAGTTAAATTTTGAAATCAATTTAATTCACACTTGTGAATTATATTTTTTATGCTGTGGTTTCCTACAGTGAAAAGGACTGCCAAGGAAGATTCCACATATATCTCTTGTGTAATATAATAAGTCGTAAGTGAAGAAAAAGGTAAATAACATTAAATGTGGCCTAAACGTGTCTATGACACCCTATGGCTCTTATTCAGGTTAGTACACCTGTAACTCATTAGTGACTTCTGAGCTCTCTCGCTCTTGGGTTTAGTTGTTTACCAGTTGGAAGACAATAGATTAGAAAAGAAAAGAAGTTGTAACGAAATCGTTATAAATGTAAATTTCAGGAATTCTATTGTCTTGGAATTAGTGACGAATTAACCATTACGCTGGGTAGGATTAAGCCTAGGAATCCGGAACGAAAATAACCCGAAAGAAAAACAATAATTTAATTGATATGTTATTAAGACGATATGCTATTTAAGGTAACTTAATGTCACTTTATTCTATTCAATAAAGGATGTGACAGGGAGCAAGGTCAGAAGGAGCGTTACTAAATCTCAGCCTAGGAACCCGGGTGGCAGTTAATCTGCCACTACTAGGGACTGACAGAAAAGGAACGTTAAACAGAGATTTCGTTAATGTTCAGCAGGATACTTATAGCGTTCAGGATACTAACTGCTTTCAAGTTCGCAGAACAGTTTTCTGTAACTTCTCGAATAGTGGCGCTGAGGGTGTATTAGCCATCATATTAGACCACAGTAGTGTTGAGAAATGCTGTATTAACTTTTATTGAGGTGTTTATAGATTACGTAAATAAAGTTTTTTTTGAGCGCGATAATGCCATCAAAAATTGTTCATTGGCCAGTGGATTTGTTATAAATTATTTATTAGTAACATCTTTACTCGTTTTTACTATCAAATATGTTTTCTTCTGTAGATAATACTTTTTATAAGAAACCTGACAAAATCGAGAGTCACGGCAGTATCTCTGCGCCGAGTAAAAAAGTCACAGATTGATTACATATACAGGAATCAGAGTTACCAATTTCTTCGCCCCCAAACATTTATAGTAATTCCGAATAACTCGTTCGAAAGAAAATTGTTTTCTTAGCATACAAAATTTCGCGATTTTCTATAAAGCGGTTGCCGAAGTATAAGCAATTGAAAAGTGCAAAAATCACCAAAAATTCTTCTTTTTCTTCATCCGGCACTGCAGACGCTGGCAGAGAAAAACCTACTGGGTCTAGAAAGCTCAAATTTTAATTAACCCTTAACTGGTTTTGTGGGGACCGCGCGGCCCCCACGCATCATATTTTTACGATTTTCTAAAAATCTATGCATCGTGCACAGCTGCCATTTTATGTAATCTCATTACGTCGCGACTGTTAGCGAGTGCCAAACGTTCGGCCCTGTAGCACTTATTAGGATGGAGCTACGTACCTTCTGGGGCCGCGCGGCCGCCCCCACAATACCAGTTACGTTAGTTTTTTTGTGGATATGTGTTTTTATGTCTTTTTTATTTTTACAATTATTTTGCAAAGATATCGCAACCTTGCATCAAAAATTTAAAATGACTATCAAAGAATCATTTGAACTGCTAATAGATGATAATATTATACAAATTGCAAAACCAAGCCGAAATCTCCTGAAAAGAGTATGTTGTCATTTTGTGCTAGAAAAAAAGATGGTAAATATATTATTAAGTGCAACAGTTGTTTGAAATTTATTTGCAAAGTGCATAATACTACAAAAATACTATGTGATTACTGTTAAGACTGAACTCGTTAAAATGTTCCTGAGTCTTAAAAGTAGAAGTGATTATATTACCTGTGGTTTTTTAACAAATGATAGTTAGAGGCTATAAGAGTTACTTTTTGTAAGATCAGTTTCTTAAGAATAAGATAAAAAAATATTTTTGTTAAAAACTTACAATAGAGTGGATTTTTGTATTGTTAAAAAAACAAACACCAAAAGTTGTAACAATTTTGTGATCTCTTGTAATAATTAAGTAAAAAAAATTATACGAATAAATAAAAGTTGATTTTACTAAACAAGGGTTCCATTTAGCATTTATACACTTTTAAACTGTCACATTGTTCAAACTTGCTCTCTAAAGACAAATTTTGTTTGGGGGCTGCGCAGTCCCCACGATACCAGTTATGATTGTAAAATTTACGATACCAGTTAAGCCTTTCTCATTATCAGCGAGGTGCTCGCGAAACTTCTGGGTAGATAGGTCAAAGTTCACGGGGGTTTTCCGACTGAACGCGTCGCCGACTGATCTTATGTCTTCACGTAATAATACAAATATTAAACAAAAACATCTGACAGTGTGACGTGTAAAAAAATTTCGCCAAATGAAAATTTATGACAATTAGACGACGGCCAAAATTTTTCTTAGTAGTTTTTCTTTGGTAAAGATAAGCTTGGCGCTTGGAACCTGATTTTTGCTTGTATTTGTGCTTTCTATATTTCTCATCAAAGCGACAAGCTTATCTTTACCAAAGAAAAACTCCTAAAAAAAACATTTTGACAGTTGTCTAAATTATCATAATTTTTTTACATCTCAGATGTTTTTGTTTGGTTATTAATATTTATTTTGGTCACGATCTAAACACGCGATTCCTCCTAGATTATTCAACAATGCTTAATTATTTTATTAAGTCAAAAGCAATTGATGATAAAGACATAAAATTATTACTCGAATTTTTAGCATTTATTATCAAAAATAGTCAATGGTTTCAACTGTGGAATATAGTAATTTGGTATTTAATATGCTCAGATATTTAATGCAAACTTATTTTTATATTTCTACAATTTTTAAAAATTTATAGATAAAGTTTGTTTTGCATAATGTTTAAAAATGTGATTTTCTATGTGATAAATGTTTTGTTTTATTATGTAAATGATTATATTTATTTAAGAAACATTTTCTCAATATGCCACAGCAATAATTATGTATAAAATGATTAAATTTATTAATAACACAAAATTTTAACTTATTTTTAAAAGTAGAATTAAAATTAAAAATTACAAAAAGTAGAAAAAAAAATATTTTAAAATTATGTTGTATAAATTTAGAAATTGTAACAAAAAAATTAGCAGCATATTATCCTCAGAGTCAAAGATAAGTCCAAGGTTTAGTCACCTATTGATAATTGTTAACATTGTAATATGTTAAGAATAAATTTTAATAATATTAAAGATCTATGTTAGATAAAAGGGATGGAAGGAGAAGATATTGTTTTGTTTTTACGTTTATAAAAACGTTTTTATACTAAAGTCCTCGATTAACGTCTAGACCACGGGTCGGTAACCTTTTTTTCGTAAAGAACCATTTTAAGAATTACATTTACCAAAATAATACTTACGGTGCTGCAAGTCAGCAACTTGAATTATGAAATATATATTTTTGAAAATTGAGCCTAAAACTTTTTTTTTTTTTTGTTAAAATGGATTTATTTGTGCTTTGCTTAAAGCTGCTATAATAAAATACACTGCGATTCAATTATTTATTATCAATGTTACAATAGTCGTAATTATAGAATATAATTATTAATTTTAAGTAAAAAATAAGTAATTTTAAACATCCTTACATATAAATTAACATTTTTCTGGGATTTCAAATATTTTAAAATATATTTAACTTGTATGAATAATAAAATTAAAATAGAAACAATATATAGTTTCTAATGAGATTTTTGTTGCCGAATTTCTCGAGAAATTTTGTTAAAATCAGTAAATACGACGTTATTTTCATTTTCAAACAAGACGGCAGACTCAAACCGTTCAGCTGATTTCTTAGTTTACTTTTAATAAAATTTATGTTCGAAAATATCTATTCGCAAAAATATGTCGATCCGAAAATTGACAGAAGTCGAAATGCGTAAGTTTTTAATTAAATGTAAGCAGTGCCGTAACTAGCCATTCCTGTGCTCTGTGCAAGAATTTGCATTTAGGCCCCTAAATTAATTAGGTTTGAAAAAATAGTAAAACAAATACATGTAAAACATAGTAAAACAAATACATTTTGGGCCCCCTTCCAAGTGGGCCCTGTGCAGGTGCACCTGTTTAACCTGCCTAGTTACGGCACTGAATCACGCAAGTATCACGCAAACTGTTCCAAGTATTAACAACAACTTGATCTTGCCTCTTAAGATTTTCCATCTCAGACCATTTATGTTGTGCAGCTAAAGTAGATTTCCGTCTCTAAATTTTCTAATTCACTTTTAAGATTTACAAATTTTGAACTCCACATTTCCTTGATTTTTAAATCTGCTAGTTCTAGCTGAAAAAGTTGAAAAACTGCTTGATCAATATCACTAAAAAGTGAAATATTCAAATCGATAGAATTTATTTCGAATGATCTCAATAAAAACAATAAGATTGCCTTTTTCTTTCTAAACTCTTTAAATCTCTCACCAAATTCCAATTTCATATTTACCACAATTTGTGCGAAATATATTAAATCTATTGAAATACGATCCTGTTGATATTTCTTCAACATAGGAAAATGTAGCGATGTGCCTTTCTCTAGGTCTGCGGTAACAAGCATAACTTTTGTTCAAAAGAAAATACTTCTAAAAGCAAAATAACTGTATTTCCCTTCCCTTGCAGTTTCTTGTTTAGTGGGTTTAAATGTGAGATCGTGTCCATCATAAAATAAAATTTTTGTAACCAATCGTGATTATTGAGCTCAACGTATTCAAGATCTTTTTGGTTTAAAAATAATTTTATTTCTTCATTGCAAGCAGAAAATCGCATTAACATTGCTTCTCTGGAAAGCCACCTTACTTTATTGTATAAAAGATCTGGAAAGCCACCTTACTTTATTGTATAAAAGATCTGGAAAGCCACCTTACTTTATTGTATAAATAGAATATTGGCTATTGACTTCGTTAAGAAGTTTACAAAATTGCAGACGATATAGCGGTCTTGCCATTATTTTGTTCACAATTTGTACAGCCAGGTCCATAACTAATGTCATTTCCTATGGAAAAGTTTGTTAACGAATAGCCTCTTGATGAATTATGCACTAAAAAGAAAAAACGTCATGTAAAGTTTGTTTTTTAAACGTAGAAACAAAACCGGTTTTTCAGCTTTATATAGATAAATACTGTATGTACAGTACATTGGAGTAGCCAGAGTTTTGTTATGGGGCCTAGTAAAGGCCATCCTGACACAAAATTGAATTATTTCAAATTATTGTTCATTAAAATGAAATTTCCATAGGAATCGACAATAACTTAACACACATAAAATATGAAACTTCCTTTAATCACACGTTCTCATAACATTAATATCAAACTCTAGCAATGCCTTAAACAAAAATTAACCAATTATTTTTTTTTACCATTCTTTAATATAGTTCACCGTCTTTAATCTAGATATAGACCAGGGGGGACAACAGTTTTTTCCTCCGGGCCGAATTGGAAAGAAAACTTTTTTCACTGCCCGAACCAGAAGCGGCCCTAGCAAGATTTTCAGGTGATGCGAGATCTTATTGTGGTGTCACCCCGTAGAGAGACTAAACTGTACAGTACATAGAGATTACAGATACACTTTTCACATTGGGCACAGAAAGCCGTTGACCTTTTTTTTATTTTTGTTAGGGGTCAGAATTTCTCAACTTTCCTATAACTTCACATTGTGAGGATATAATGAATTATCGCGGATCCATTCGAGCAATTATTTAAAGTTAAGTCCAATATTCAAAGATTAATCGCGGGCTGTATGTTGGCTATGCCTGATCTAGACTTTCAGTGGGTACACTACACCCAATTAAATTAGCTTCAGCTTTTTATTTCTTTTTGCAAATCGGCTCAACGCTTTTTCGGCTGTAATTTTCTGGGGAGAGCACCAGGTTAACTGGGGGGCCGTGCCCACCCATGCCCCTTTCTGGCTACGCCCATGTGTATGTACTGTATTGTACATTATTTACTAATTTAGAAAGAGCCTCAATTATGCATTAAAAGAGCCGCAGGTTACCGACCCCTGGTCTAGACCCTGAACGACATTAATTCTAAATTATGCCGCTGCGAAAAACAGCGCCAATAGCCGGAAACTCTATTTATGGTATTTTCTTACCATAGTTATAAGTTATGAATGCTTTATTCGTAATTACTATTAGTTAGAAATGAAAATGAGTTAAAATTTTAGACAGCTTGCTTAACGACTTTTCATATAAAAAATTAATAAGTAATATCTAGAACAGAATGCTCTAACTAGTAAGATTATATGACAGAATTACGGAATAAAATATATGACGACTTAAAAGTTGATTTTTTCTCATTCAAAGAAGTGTTTCCGGAAATATTTTCTGGATACGAACTTCTACAATTCCAAAATCATAATATAGTGAAACCTCTTTTAAAAACACTTCTGAATAGCGGAAACTCCTACTTAACGGGATTTTTACAATCCCTAGACCCTTCAAATAGGATATCTATTATAATCACCTCTAAATAACGGACGCTGTCGTCCTAACCAAACGTCAAGTCTTGCCTTCAATACTCTGAAAGAATTAATTACGTATTAAATATTTTAAAACTAAAATAAGGAATCAGCTCGAATACGCTTTCAAAGGACAAACTTTGATAGTAGGCTTCGAATAAAGATGCTGAAAATAGGAATGAGGGAGGAGGACTGGTTGTAAAAAGCCGAACAATACTTTTTTCTGTTAAGGCTGGTATACACGGTAAGGAAATCCTCAAAGGATGTGCTTAACAGACGAAAAAAACTCGGATATAACCGGCTGGATCGAACATAGTAATTTACAAAACTTATTAAAATATCTCCCAACGTATAAATAATTATTTTTATTTAAAAATGGATAGATAGAAAAAAAAACACGGTTAATCCTCAAAGGATTTCCTTACCGTGTATACCAGCCTTTAGAGAACACTAAATTGGTTAAGTTGTCAATCATCATTTATCGTCATACATATTAATGTTATTAAACTTCTGACTTATTGTTGAAATTAATCTTATGGTCCCAAGAAACCATAAACTCATTCGGCAATAACCGTAGTACTGTACTGTAGAAATAAACAGAGCCGGTCCTGATAGATGTGCAGTGCGTGCATGCACGCAGGTGGCCAAATCCCTAGAGCATCAGATAGTGGTTAATGTGAATTCCTCTTTTGTCTCATCATTAGCGACAGGGTTGTTAAAAATTTTAAACGTTTCTCACCATCTAAATATGTTAAAATTAATAGATTGTCATTTGCTTTCTAACTAATTCGTTTCAAGACCAGGTGTTCACGGGAGTTTCCAAAATTTACAACTTTTCAGTAATTCTCATTGAAGTAGAAAAATTTCTATCTTTATTACATGTAAAATTACTAAGAAATCAGTCCCCACTGTTTACTCAGCTAAGGATTGGTTAAGTTTTTGAACTACCAAGAATTATAAAGGTCAGGCATGCATGATTACTCCTTTGAGAATTAACCTAAAGGCTGGTATACACGGTAAGGAAATCCTTTGAGGATTAACCGTGATTTTTTTTCTATCTATCCATTTTTAAATAAAAATAATTCTTTATACGCTGGGAGATATTTTAATAAGTTTTGTAAATTACTATGTTCGATCCAGCCAGTTATATCCGATTTTTTTTCGTCTGTTAAGCACATCCTTTGAGGATTTCCTTACCGTGTATACCAGCCTTAATAAATGGCCGATTCTACTCAGGTGGTCGGTACAGTTCGTCGAAACTGTTAAATTTCCCCCCCACACATCCAGGAATGACTCAAAATCAGGCATGCATGGTTACTCCTTTGAGGATTAACCCATGGTGTATAGCAGCCTTAAGTAAAATTCAGAGTCTTGCAGTAGGGTTTTATTTATGTCTCTAATTCCCTAATCTCTTAATTATTTAACTACTTCTTAAGTAGAAATAAGTTGAAACGGGTTATTTTGTATTTGAATATTTGTTGTCTTGGCAAAGAAGTGGAAAGACAACAACGGATACATAAATCGTAAATTTAACCTAATAAATCGTGTCAGATTAGAACATTTGCTAATAAAAATTAAACAACAGGAACTGTTTTCATTTGGGCTTATTTATTTTAATTTAGTGAAAATGAGTCTTCGGTAGTCACGTTTTAGTCAGGTTTGGATCGTTACAAGACTTTTAGGGGCTATCCATAAATGACGTCCACACTGGAAGAGAGGGAGGGGGTTATGACAAATCGAACAAAGTCGGACAAGGAGAGGGGAGGGGAGAGGTTGAACTTAAATGGACGTTCTTTTTATTTCATTAAATTTTATTCAGTTTATGCATTTTATTATTTATAAAGTGATAAAGGTTTTGAGAAGGGTTGACGTTCGAGAGGGGAAGGGGTGAAGGAAACTTGGACAAACTGGGACAATGGGGAGAGTATAGATTTCAAGAAAAATGCGGACGTAATTTATGGACAGCCGCTTACATCTTTGAAAAGTAAAAAAAAATATATATATGTATATATATAGGCCTATAGTTTATGTAAGCAAAGAATTATTACTATTATAGATAAGTTCAGGTATGTGAGATAGGAAAACAAAACGTCAGTGAGGTGCGTTGTCTTCCAAGCAAAAGAATGAATATTATATGAAAAATAGAACATTACAAGGATCCAAGCTGAAATTCATAAAGTTGGACGATGCTGACCCGACAGCATCAACAGCCACTTCGGAATTCATTTTAGATAAATTATATGGAAAAAAATAATGAAAATTTTTTTAAAGTTATAGAAATGTTAGCGAAATTTGACCCCATTATCTCACACCATGTCAATAACATAATACAATCTCAACCTACTAAAATTCATATGCCTTTACTTAGGTCATGCTTTTCAAAATAAATTCATATATGTTTTAGCAAGTGGCATAAAATCAAAAATCAAGGAATTTATAAAAAAGCACAATATTTTTCTATAATTCTCGACTGCACGCCAGATGCCAGTCACTCTGAGCAGATAGCATTTGTAGTAAGAATTGTAAATATTTATACTTCTGAATTTCGAAAATTATTTCTTGGGTTTTATACAGTAATAGACACTACAGAAGAAAGTTTATCTTTTACAGGAACTCTTAACAGATTTGAATTAGATATTTGAGATATGCATAGGCAAGGGTATGAGAACGAGTCAAATATGCATGGTAAGCATAGTGACTTGCAAACAAAGTTAGAAATATAAATCCTAGAGCTTTTTTTTGTACCTTGTGCATCTCATTCATTAAATTTAGTCGTAAATGATGCTGCCAAAGTAACATTTGAAACAGTTAATTTTATTAATATCGTTTTTTCTGCATCCTCTTACAGATGGGACAAATAGTAAATTGTAATATCACTAGTTTAACATTGAAATCTGTAAGTGATACAAGTTTGGAGAGCAGAATAAAAGCATTTCGACTTCTCAGACTGCAATTAAATGACCTAATAAACGATAATTTCCAACACATGAAAACAAAACATACAGCTTAATGTTTGTTAGTTCAGGTTGTGTCTTTCAAGTTCATTTGCTCAGTCGTTATATGGAACAATGCTCTTTCAAAAATTGATGTTGTAAGTAAAATGTTCCAGTTAACTTAATCCAATATAAATGAATCTCTTAATATTCTGAGTGAGCTTGTTAAATTTCTAAGTGCAACCAGATCTGATGAAGCATTTAATAAGTACATTAGAGATGCAGAACTTTTAGCTGCCGAAGTAAATGTAGTGGCAGAATTTCCTGTTGTAAGAAGTAGAACTGAAGTTCGCCATTTTGATTATGAAAGTCCAAATGAACAAATCGTAAATCCAAAAGTATTGTTTAAAATACAATTTTACCTAACGATTGTGAACGACATTAATTCTAAATTATGCCGCTGCGAAAAACAGCGCCAATAGCCGGAAACTCTATTTATGGTATTTTCTTACCATAGTTATAAGTTATGAATGCTTTATTCGTAATTACTATTAGTTAGAAATGAAAATGAGTTAAAATTTTAGACAGCTTGCTTAACGACTTTTCATATAAAAAATTAATAAGTAATATCTAGAACAGAATGCTCTAACTAGTAAGATTATATGACAGAATTACGGAATAAAATATATGACGACTTAAAAGTTGATTTTTTCTCATTCAAAGAAGTGTTTCCGGAAATATTTTCTGGATACGAACTTCTACAATTCCAAAATCATAATATAGTGAAACCTCTTTTAAAAACACTTCTGAATAGCGGAAACTCCTACTTAACGGGATTTTTACAATCCCTAGACCCTTCAAATAGGATATCTATTATAATCACCTCTAAATAACGGACGCTGTCGTCCTAACCAAACGTCAAGTCTTGCCTTCAATACTCTGAAAGAATTAATTACGTATTAAATATTTTAAAACTAAAATAAGGAATCAGCTCGAATACGCTTTCAAAGGACAAACTTTGATAGTAGGCTTCGAATAAAGATGCTGAAAATAGGAATGAGGGAGGAGGACTGGTTGTAAAAAGCCGAACAATACTTTTTTCTGTTAAGGCTGGTATACACGGTAAGGAAATCCTCAAAGGATGTGCTTAACAGACGAAAAAAACTCGGATATAACCGGCTGGATCGAACATAGTAATTTACAAAACTTATTAAAATATCTCCCAACGTATAAATAATTATTTTTATTTAAAAATGGATAGATAGAAAAAAAAACACGGTTAATCCTCAAAGGATTTCCTTACCGTGTATACCAGCCTTAATG